>NW_019214167.1:0-76800 GCF_002532875.2 Varroa jacobsoni | reverse complement strand
CACCCACATACACACACACACACACACACACACACGCAAACACAAACGCACGCACAAACACACACTCACAGACACACACACGCAAAAGTAAACATAAGGACGTAAATGGGGATAATTCGCGTCGGCGGGATGTGCGCAGCCGGACGCCGCCAATCCCGAATCACCCAAAGTACAAATGCAACTAAATACTGCTACTAACTAAGTAACTACTCCTACTACTAACTACCTAACTGCTAACTACTTCAAATGTGTCTCCCTGCCTGCCTCGCCCTGTCTCGAGGGTCATGTTCGTGTCATGTTTAGCGGGGGAGCGGGGAGAAAGATCGTGAGAGATAGCCCTCTGTGCTTTTACTCAAGCTTAAGGCAGCCGTTATCTGTCCGCACCCCCTCGACAACAACGATGAACGACGATTCGTCACAGAACTGCCGGCCCGCTTTATCCGCGCCCCTGTACCCGTTCGAGCGTGCCTTGTGTGGTGCTTGCCACAACTCAATTCTGAGAGACATCACCAACGTTGTTAACAACAACTCCGACGACAACAACAACAACAACAACAACAACAACAACAACAACAACAACAACAACAACAAGCAACAACGGCAACACGTGAGAGACGTAAGGATGAGCGTGAGTGCTACGTAAGCAAAACTTGTATTATGACACAGCACATATATAGTGACACCTCACACATAACAAGCCCCCAAGCATGTAGTCGGTTGATGATGATAACGGCGAGGATGATGAGGATGTTGATCATGATAATGATACCGCCCCCTCTCTGGCTAGGGGGTGACACGACGCTCTCTCGCACACGAACCGCAATGCATCCGCATATATTATATAAAAATAACATTAATAGATATATGAATAGCTATTCTGCTAATACCGCTAATAACATGACTGCTGATGCTAAGAATGACAGAGCAAATACGATGACTATGATCGTGATGCTGGTTATACAAGGATACTTGTCTTTGATGTTAAGTACATGCCATCGAGTGTTTTATACTCTTAGTATAAGAATACTACTGTTATTACTACTAGTAATTATAAATGATCGACTAAGAAAGAGGCAAGATCTGGGTCCGGACCCGGGCACAGGGAAGCGCTGCAAAATATCTTTGTCTAAACAAGTCTAAAGTTTAGCATAAAACGATGCCGTCAGGACAGGGCAATGGTGCTAATCAATCAATCAATCCCCATTTAGAAAAATTACGAGCAATCAATACGTTAGAATGTTCTCTCGATCGAGACGCCGGACCGACAACCTATTCACTGCCTCTGACAGAAGAAAGACTGGAGAAGCGTGCGTTGTTCACAGGAGCGTTTCCGAGAGTTCCAAAATTAACAAAAAGCATGGCCTTTTGACATTGATAAGGCACTTAGCGCCGAAGGGGAAAGCAGTTTAACAATATTTCTTATAAGGTCTTTTCTAATTCCGAGTGGAGTGTACAAGTTCATTCAATTCGTTAATAGTTGGTATTGAAAAGTTGGAAAGTAGCGCTTGAAAGACCGAAAACTTCTTCTGGCTTGAAGAACTTTGCAACAATTTTTCAGATCACTGGCCGAGCAGGTAAAAGGGGAGACTATTTTAACATATAAGCATCTCGTGATACCCCCGCACAATTCACCAGCGGCTAACCGACGCAGCTCCCTTGCAAACAAAACAACTGATACAAACAGACAAATTAACAACATCAACACGCAAGATTGCCATCAACGTTACGATATCTATACTAATTGAATGTCGGAATGTTTACTCGTGGCTATGATCCACTGCAAAATAGAGGCGTTAATGGTTCACAAGTGGCATTTTTCCGTCGACTCATCCACTTGTTACCCGTCCAAAACTGCTATCATCGACGACAGGAAACAGTGCCTGTCATTGACAGGACAGAAGACAAACGAGACACTGTCTCACATTGTGACGAATACGCCACAACACTTCACGTTACGTAGTAGATACACGAATGCCGCGTAGTCTACGTAAGAGATCCCGCAACACCTACGGGAGTCAACCATAATAAGTCTACAAAAGAAAAAAACATGTGAGAATAACATTAAAAACAGCGATAATAGAACATATTTGTTCAAGGAATAAATCACAGCAGCTCAATCACACGGCGTGCTAGCTATTGCCATGCTAGAGTATACGAAACCCTACATGCTTCGTACCCTACGTACGAAACAGGTGTTACGCAACCACTGACACCATTGCAAAAGGGGCAACAACATCAACAGCTAAAAACAACATTAATGACAACTAATTATATATATATATATATATATATATATATATATATATATATACGGATGTTTGTTGGCGAAGAACTGTACAAAAATTTTGAACAACAAATCCGGAAGTGGCTGTAACAGTATTAATAATATAACAACATTGACAACAAGTGCACCGTAAACATTGGTTGGTTGGTTGGTTGGTTGACTCATGTTCTTAACGCATATAACAAGATTATTACTGTTAGAATATAATAAACTATTGATAAAAATAACAATAATTGTTCGTAGGCTCGTACAAGTTTTGGTTATATGAAGGGTTACACAATGATTCAAATGTATCTGTTCAGTGGTTCTGACCCGAGACCGTTTCTGAGCAGCGACACGGTGACGTGAAAAAATTATTTAGCCTTCGTTCTCTGTGCATCCATCGGTCTATTGATTATTTCGCTGACGCGCGTCAGCTGCATCGCCAGCACATGGGTACGGTTAGGGTCCATCAGGTCTGGCGTGTTCGAGTAACGCACATGATAAGTCAAACCCACGTGTGCCTTTCGGCCGAAGCGGTCTCGGTTATCGTTAGCGAAGATTTGCAAGCAATATAAAATCGCCGAAATAGATTCACCGATATGTAAACCACCGATGAAAATATATCCACAAAGAGGGGACACAAAAATCTCGGTAAATTTCTACTCTTTCTCAGCTAGCAGGCAGCCGTTTGACGCCGACGGCGTCTGCCAGTCCTTCCAATAGTTGGTTCCGCTCGTCGCTCGAGTTGCTGTGGCGACGACTGACCCACGCATGGTATTCAGATATATAGTATATCCGTAGGAATAAATTCAAACGATTCAGCATATCATTTATCCGATCAGCCAAGTCTTATAACTGGTAGTGGAACCCACTTAGCCAACCGACAGCTCTCTGTCTTCTCAATTGTTAGCCAGAAAAAAAAATCGAGCAACGTCGTTTCGAATCGCGAGTTATATGCACTTACAGACAAGCCATGTGAATCTATCGCAAATCTACACCAGGCCTATTTCCAGGACAAGCGATTAATTTAATTTGTGTCCATCGATCTGTTCAGAATGATAACTATAACAACAACAACAGGTTGGTCATAACTAACTAGCACAGTCGTTGTCTATCACAGCCTATCGCGTGTTGACGGTCGAGGCCAGCTTTGCAAGAAGGTGCAACCTAGCCACGATCGTGACCGAAACAAGCACCGCTGTCCTACGGACGGAAGTGCCTCACGCACTGTAAAAGGCAAAAGTCACAATTGGCCTAACTGCTGCTAATTATTACCCTGACGGTAGGACCATTGTGATGGCCACTAGCAGCAGGACCACAATAATAAAAACGAGTGTGCGTGAATTGAGAACGATGATACGGATGCACGTAGTAACCATTGAGCAGTCAGAAAGCACAGAAACAATGAGATTTGTTATTAGTTGTTAAAATCGAGCTGCTAACAAACGTTAAGACGATAAAGATTGTACTGCTAATAACACTGAAGTCGATAATAATTATATAACACTAAATATGGAAGGAAATGATTTACTATTACACACACGCCGTCTACATACTATACACTATGGATATAATATGCTAATGAGTACGACGAGGGTTGTGGGGTTTCGATCGTCTATCCGACCGGTAAAAATGGGATGTTTCAGATATCGACTGGGGAAAAGAGGAGACCGGGAGATCAAGGCGCAGAAATCAGGATTTTTTTCGGCTAAGCGGCGGAAGGGAACGAGCAGAGGAACTGAAAAAATTATGCTAAAGAGAAAAAAAACGATAATAAGATGCTTCGCTCAACGGTTCGCGGAACGCGATTAGAAATGTTTTTGCTACTTTATTTGTCAGATTCATTTTCGGATACTCGTCCGAGGTATTCATTGAGCTGTTATGGTGGAATGAATGGTCTCCCATATTGACCCTCTCCCGGGAATCGGGGATTTTCCACGAGCTTAAATAGCCACCGTATCAAATATGAAGATTGGCTTGTTTCCCAGTGTTACTCTTCACGACTATTAACAAACAACCGGTAATAGTGCAAATAACGTAAAGTAAATTATTATAGCGAATATGGTAGCATCGTATCTGTCTAGTGAATGCTCACTTTTCGAGTAGTCACACAGAGTGGACACCGGAGTGGTTCCTAAGGATAATATAGAAGTAAATAAGGAACTTGACCGATATCGAGCGGATGACTGCAATATGCGAAAATGAAAGGATTTCATGTAGCGGAGACAGGACCCGCAGTAGCGATTTTGATTGACGCTTGTATCACTAGCCCTTAATATGCCCCGCCCGAGCTAATCTAGTCCGCATCATCTATCAGTGCCGGCAGGCAGCGACTTGCATTAACAGTTTAGATGAGTATAAATATTAGGGCTCCTTTAAGGACGAATACATACGATTGGCCTACTACTTCTCTTTCCGTGGTCAGGATGTTCTTACTGTTCGATGCGCAACGTTAGGTTACTCTTGATAGGTGAGTGTATCGAATTATAAGCCACAAGCTTACTAAGTATCGTATATATGCCTATAACTGACTGACTGGCCAAAAAATCGCGAGAGTGACAAACGCTCCACCCTTGTTTCTAGTTAATGGACGATGATGCTATATAAACTACTAGTTACCGACATAATTACGGATATAAATACTATAGGTACGGATAATTATCTATAAATTCAACAAGTAATAGCCAGACTAATGTAATTGTTGATAACATGAATAACGATGACTATAAATAAAGAGAAAGAATGAATATAATAATAATGACAATAATGAGAATTAAATAATTGATAATTATACAGAAATAGTAGCATCTGATGTAAGAACGCGAAAAATAAGATAAGATAAGAATGAAAGAAAACGATCGATGCCGAATGGCGGCGGCGGCGGCGGCGGCAATGAGGAGGTGTAGGTGGAGTGCAGTGAAAAGTCTCTATATTCAAAATAAGGAGCAAGTCTAGCTTTTCGTCAACAAAAAAAGCTGGGAATGTAGCTGTGTTTGCCTACGACATCGTCGGCTAAAGAGCCTTTAACAACAGTTTTCGGAACGTGTGGCTACTACCACCGAAACCGTATGTTAGGTGGATTTGAAAAAGAAGCCCCATTCATAGTGACGGGCGCAGATACGGAGGACAAATCGTGTAGGCTAACGCTTTACTTGAAATCTCAAGGCTGGATATTGAGGGGAAGAATGGAGGCAGAGAGAGGGGGGAAATGAAGAAGCCAGGGGGGAGAGGGCTCCTATGTAATTAAAATGTCAAAATTGTAGAGGGAAGTTGGGCCGGCACGATGTGTAGCATAATGAACGGCTCGTTGTTAACGCTGTACACCTGACCTGGCAAGACTAGCTTAAATACCATAGGTTAATATTACTATGACGATTACTACATGCTACTACAGTTGTTCATTGAATACTATTATTTACAACAGTAGAAAAAAAAGACAAACACAAACGGACACCTCATGGAAAAACGTGAATTGACTATTTGTCATGTGGCAATAATTTGACAACAATGAGAAAATGGCGGCAACGTAACGAGGCATGACAATAAGAAGCCCGGAAAAGTGGCAGTGTGAGGTCATAAAAGGCGGCACGAACAATGCGAAGGGACAACGGGAGTTCTGAGGAACATCGCTGATGAATATCTTGTATGGAATAGTATACAAAGAACCTTATTATGGTAAGCAAAAAGTCGAAGTAGCAGCAGGGAAGGTCAGGGCACGCTGGTTCAGAGACGACTGATTGCGATGGGTAGATTGATGTATGCCTATATATTGAATGAATGGACGGACGAGTCTGCGAGTACGTGCTTGCAATGTATAGTTGTTTTGCCAAACAAACTTCAAAAACGATCAGCTTAAGAAGAAAACGATAACAAAGTTAACTGATAAATGGCAAACGCGGATAAAAGTTTGTTTTCGGAGAGAATGATGTTATAGCTAATCTATTAATAATGGTGAGATTATGGAAAACAACACAGCAGAAATAACGTAAATGAACGTATAAAGAGGAGTAACACAGAAAGGCTAGCACAGACTCTTGCAAAGGAAAGAGAGATAAAGATTGTGGGCTGAGAGGTACCAACAGAACGAGATGATAAGTAGATCTCCGCGCATTAAACTTCCTACCCTAAATTCACTTTTCCAACAGTAACAAACAAACCCATAATGGGGGCGCAGAATATACGACACAACCCCAAGACATTACTGTTTACCAAGCAAATCGTCACTCTTGGTGCGGCCATATCTCGGCCACTGCTGTACTGTAGGTATATGGGTGAGGTTGCGATAGGTACCATTTAATATTCTTATTATCATAATAACTATTGTTCCTATGATTACTATATTAGTCGGATGTTAGACAACGTGCGAGGAAATTGTGAATAGAGATGAGGTAAATTTTTTCAATAACAAAGGAAACAAAAAAAAACGTGAGAAAAAGCGGAAACAGATGACGGTTAAGCAAGCTCCAGACGATAGCTATAATCAGGTGATTTGTGTAGCATTCGGCTTACAATAACCAATGAATCAAAAATCATTAAACCCCTCTCCCCAGTTATTGAGTCCTCAGTTAATTTCTTATGTATTCGATCACCGCTTTCGAGCCTTGATGCGCTATCTGAGTTCGCCAACAGATTCTGTTATTCAATTAAAAAAAATCTATGTAAGCTCATGTTTGAATTAAGTCCACGACGGTTTTAGATCAATAGATCAGCTCAACTATGATTGACTGATTCACTGACTGACTGACTGACTGACTGACTGATCTGTGAGCCGCTAGCCTCAAACAGGATACATGGGGCAGCTTCTTTGGACAAAATTTGTTTCGAGTGTCTCATTTGTCTGTTCATCAATATGGAATTGTTCATCAAACGTTGACGCTGATAAACGTGCATAGAAACAAGGCATGCTGTTTACAAAAGCACCTCTTGCCAGAAAGATGAGGAGACACCGCCGAAACGAGAGCAAAAAGTCGACATATATAAATCGGGGGATAGAAAGAGAGATTGTGTGTGTGTGCGTGTCTGCAAATTGAACGCCTATAAGAAGAATGATCAATCTATAAATACCAATAAAATAATAATACGACTAATAAATGTAAGGAGACAAGTTTACTCAATCGAGGACTTATGGAGACAGTGTTATTATATGCTAAAAAAGACAGAACGAAAGAAATAAAGAAAATGAATGGGTAAGCAGCAGATGAAAAGTGTTGGTTACGACGACAAACATCATAATTACAATGCTGGGAATGGTTAAGCGACGAGATCATGGTTCTGTAATAACCGGAGGCGATGTTGGGCGGGGGGAACAAGAAACTTTAACGAACGAACGATCGGCCGGGAGAAGGGAGGGCGGGAGGGTTGCATACCAAACGTAAAAGCAACTGGGATATTGAACGAAAGCGACGGAATACGAGGGTGCGCAAGGACTTCAGAGAGCACGAGCAAGTAAAATAAGATGAATACGAGAGAGAAAGGTCACGATTTTGAGCGGTTATTATTAATCAACAAATAGACAAACAAAAAAAACACGAGAAATCAGTCGAGAGAGCAGTACGATTACTAGTATTATATATTACTACTAAATTAATAATGATAACGATAACGTTAATGGTGATTATGTTGGCGGGTTAATGAAATGATTAAGAAATTTCTAGTACTTAAAGAGTTACGAGCGTGTAAAATGCCGGAGGGCAATTAGGAGACGGTACTTGGGGATGATAAAGATGTCGACTATGAGAGTCAGTGACAAAATAAAGCTAGAAGAACACCGACTGTACTACAATAACCATAATAAGATACGAACTATGAATAAAGAGAGAAAAGCATCACTTAAGAGCTCAAAATAATTTCAACCCACCTGGAAAACGAACCAGCCGCATGTGAACGACAACTAATTATTAAATTAGAAGAAAACCAATACATCAACCGATTAGATTCTGCGCGCGTCTGTGTTTCAAACGCCTGAAGTTGCGTAGGTCTTGCAAACGATCATGGCGCTAGCTGCAGATGTCTTGCACCTCCGCGGCTTCTGTATAGGGAACCCCAACGACATACGTGCACAAGGGATGGGCTAATGGAAACGACAGAGAGAATGATATAGGAGACGTGTCCAAAGGCCGCGAGTTCGAAACGTCGGCGCTGCGAGCCGCTTGTTAAAGGGGTGGGTGTGTGAGAAACTGAATTTTGGATTAGTCGTCGGTTTTTTCGAAGTCCCAAGAACTAAATGGATGACATCTGGGAACTCATCAACAAACCCAGAAGAGTCTAACTCGCCGAAACACAGGTTTCTCTTGCCCTCCCATAGAGAGTGACAAAGAACCAATAAATGGACGGTAGTTGATACATCATTATAGAACAGTAACAGAACAGCAACAACAACAACAACAACAACAACAACAGCTGAGTGATGTCTGCTCTTATATATGACGATAGACGACGATAAATATACAAAATGACAATGATGAAGATGTGGATGTTAATGACAAGATAACAAGTGTATGGGGGAACGTCAAGGAGGACGACAAAGATGAACAGTAAACAACACCCTTAATAAAGATATTATTAAAGTCTTTAGTGAATTTAGGTTACGTATCGATATAGTTCTGATCGTTTCGAGACTGTTATTATTCACTAAATTTAAAACAATAAACAAATAAAAATAGGTTTAATTATGTTCAATTTTAGACCACTAAGCGTGATGTTTTCTGTTAAGTTAGTTTCTATAAGGTATGCACAAACACATAATAACAAATAATGGCAAGTAGCTAACCAAGTGCAATGGCTATCAAAAACTCACTCTATTTTCTTGAAGGAAAACTCGTATGAGTCGCTGGTCTATTTAATATTGCAATGCTATATAGAATTTCATATTGAAAATAGCAGACGATCTATCGTCTGCTATGGTGAGTTTCGAACAAATGCGAAAAATCCTTGACGGCTACCATTATTTTTCCAATATTTGACAGGGAGAATCTAATTTTTGATTGTCCTTAACAAAATCCTGCGTCATTGCCTGTTTTACTTATATAAACAACTATAACTTCAGCTTTTTAGGCTAGATTTTCCTCATAGCAAAGTCTTGCATTTTTTATTAGATCTAAAATCTCGCAGAGCGCTCAAATCCTTCTAATGAGGCAGTAATGCCTGTAGCACAGTAGGGGCTAATTTACAGCTCTTAAATAAAAACCCTTGACTCACAATTCTAAAAAAAAACTAGCTTCGTTTTGGAATCAGCATTTTACACAAAAGAGCTTCGTCAAGGCATTTCATAAAAGTTACGTCTTTATTAAAGTACTGGTGTAAACTAACCCCCCTGTTGCCCATATGAACGCTTTGCTAGATTCCTTTGCTTTAAATGGCCATGTATTATCTATCATCCCCCTCTACAACAGTGCTATTTACGGTCTGCATCGCGTTGCACCATTCGCTGTGTCAAGTTAACACCAATCTACATCAAGTTGCACCAACTTATCGCTATGCGGCAATCTCGTACTGAGGGCCGACATAACTTTTTCGACCGTTCGGCTTGAAACCAAAGGTCCTTTCCTGTGTCAGTTTTTTTACAAGCTTTTTTTTGTAAATGAAACCGTATTGATGTCACCATTTCTGTTAGGGTATTCCAAACCTACAATTTTCAATTGCAGTTTAATATAGATAGGTGAAAAGAAGGGTTACAGTTGACTTTTCCTACATACAATTAATCAGTACGGTACAATGCAGTATCCTTAAACTACGACATTTTGCCTAATACATGAAACGAAATTATTCCTATCCCCGCGGAATAGATCCCTGACCAGTGTAACCATTGGTCAGGGATTTCTTCCCTGGATTCAGGACCATATAACAGTGAATACAAAAATTACTGAATTTTACTATATATATATATATATATATGTATATATATATATATTGTATTTCACTTTATTATTAGTGATAATTGCATCTTCAGCTTCGCTCACCCGAACTCGAAACGCGTTTAATGGTCCGTGTGTTTGACTTTAACGATTTGTTTATATTCGTCGATTTTATGATCTTATTGTATGTTTTTTTGCACTTTTCGTCGATTTTTCGCTCGTTCTTTCTGTCCACGTTATCGTTCACTCACTCTCGTTTTCCGGCTACAGTAATAGAATAACGTTAACACAACAGCTATAGAATCGTACTCACAGTCTTGCGACGACGGCCGCCCCTACTTTATGGCCGTACCGTAGAAGCAGCAGCAGCTTCACAAACACTGCTAACTTCAGGTTCGCCTCGATATTTCCTTCGTACATATGAACGACCTATTCGGGTTCAAGCTATTACTGCAGCCGTCTCTACTATTGACGGTAAAGGTTACGTTCAGCCCGTGTTCCCTGCTGGCGACTGCGCAGTTAGCTAGGAATTTTGAAATAGTGTTTTTTTGTCCTTCCTTTGTTATTAATAGTACTTTAAAGTTCCTTTTTAGTCCCGTTATTCGTCAGCTGGAGTGTGACAGAAAGGCAATACGGTTTGCAGCACTTGGCCTTAACTATTGGCATTGTGATTGCGTTACTACTTCGACTTATTAAACTGACCAAAGATAAAATAGCTTAGTAAGGGAGTCAGCAATTCGGACGGCAGCGTATCCAGCGTACGTAATTGATGTTCACAATTCGATTTTATCTTCAAATAGTTGGTCTAGCGGAACGATATCAAAGATCCAAATCATCAATCTCGTATTTACCTATATAGGAATAGGCTATCGTTGCTCAGAGGTTAATAAACGGAGTTTGGCCAGCATAATTTAACGCTCTGATTTTTTCTGCATTTCTGAGTGAGTGGTGAAAAAATCGCTACCTATTTCCTAATTACCGTCACTCTCACCGTCTTAATAACAATCACATCGTACGGATGGCTAGAATACTGTTAATGTAGCTTGGCGGCTCGAAAGGTGCATGGCCTTTAAACATTTAGGACAAACAGGCATCGACACATCATTCCGCAGCGGTCTCTTAGTGGTTCCAAGAGATGATCATTGCAACGTTATGCCGAAATGGTTCTGAAATGCGTTCATCGGATCGACGTCGATGCGATCCCGTTGTAAGGCACCGCCAGCTCGTGGTGATAGAGTGAACTAGAGGCCGATATGCTTGCGGCAGCGGCGCTGAGCCGCATCGGCACAAATACACGAACTTTCATAGTGTTACTCAGTAAGTAGAAAGGCGAACATCCATGACCATTTGCTCTGGTCCTTAATTCAATGAATGTGGTATTCTAAAGACGGTCGGTGCTTATTTCCGGTCCGCTCCCCCTGTCTTTTTTGTCATTGCTTCGCTCTCTCGGTTATCTGTTTGTTCGTCGACGAATGGTATTATCATTTGTATTAGTAGCGTGACTGATTCGAATTAGCCTATGTATTTAATATAATTACTTTACAGCGTGTGGGTACCACCCGGTAACTACAGGAGCGTATGGTTATATATTTTTTCCAGAATAGTAATAACTGGAGTGCACCAGGCACCTTTGAACATTATTTATTGTTGACTAAATCGAGATACAAAGCAGAGTGCCATCATCATCGTCGATCTGATCGACATTTTCGACAGCTCCAGCAGGAGCAGCAGCAGCATCATCATCGACTTCACTGACATGATCATCATTAATTACACCTTTTTCTTCATAGCCATTTTGCTTCCGACCGATTGACCGACCAGCTTTGCCCTATCTGGTTCATCCTAATTTCCTAATGAACGGAGTTCCGTACGCAAGCCGTTGTTAAAACTTGATTCGCTCTGCAGCAGCTCAATCCGTTATACTTTAACGCTCAACAATGGCGCAGACTAGCTCACCAAAATATAGCAAAGCCATATAGTGGATTATACGATGCTAGCTATGTAATTCTCTGTGCAGTGTGTAGATGCAAATGACTGCTTCGGTTTTCCTGTGCATTTGCGTGCGCGTGTGTCTGTCTGCATGTATATGGGTAAGGTGTGTGTGTGTGTGTGTGTGTGTGTGTGTCTCTGTCTGCATGTATATGGGTGTGTGTGTGTGTCTCTGTCTGCATGTATATGGGTGTGTGTGTGTGTCTCTGTCGGCATGTATATGGGTGTGTGTGTGTGTGTGTGTGTTTTTTTATGTGTGTACTTTTACCCTTTGCGCCCATAAGGATACGTGGTCTCATTTTTTGTGTTTTTCTGAGCTACTAATTGCTGTCGCTGTTCGTTTTCATCGGAGCTGGGACGAAGGTGGTTCTGGTGACTAATGGTGGTCTTTCGCCGTCAATGCGGGCACCCCGTCCCGTCCAATCACCAGTCGCAATCCACCCTCTAGTTCCGACTCATGTTCAATGCCCACACCCGAATCAGGACCGCTGCTGAGCGTACCCCCCAGGGGTAATGGTGAAGGGCACAATACGACCCCACCACCGCTACCAACCGGAGATGGGGACAACTTGCTAGAGAGGATCAGCTGATTAATGAGAACATCAGGGTCGACTCTGGTTGAGTCCATTTTTGTGTTGCCCCGTTCTTCCACAACCTGGAAAATGGGAATAAAGAGAGTCAAAGGATGAGATAAAAGCTATTTAAACGATCTAAAGGAGTCAGAGCTTTATTCTAGCTATGAATCCAGGAGCAAAGGCGAACGAAAACAGAACTTATGATAGAAAACCGGGAAGCACTGAGTGTCTCTGGTGATCTGCTACCCGTTTACACTCTAGAGCAGCATCAAAACAACGGTATAATTTCTTCCAGTTTATTTCGTCAGTGCTCTGTTTAACCTTGATGCCATTTAAGGACTCGTAGACCTAGTGACACGAATCAATGCCAAACGTAGGAAACGTAGAATAAGTAAAAGAAAATGTATACTCACACGCTATAGCTACTTACATTAAGAGGGTTCTTGTGACTGCTACGCTTCGAGCCTTTAAGGGAACCGCTGGCGCTGTCACAGTGGCTGGATCCCGAACTGTGAATGCGCAGGTGCTGATTCGAGTCTCCGCTGCCTTGACGCTGGTGAAGATTGCCGCCCTGACCTGCAGGACAGGCCCCGCCAGCTGAAACGGCGCAGCCGCATTCGGCAGCAGTCGGAAGACCAGCTCCCGACTCGCAACATGACGTGACAGCAGTTCCACTACCTGCAAGGCTCAATGTGCCCGCCAGCGAGCAACTGTCCAACCGCTCAAGGAGCGGGTATTGGGATGACGGAGGCGGTGTTTCCGCGCTACTTCCTCCACTGCTACAACCATCTGCTAGAGAATTGAAGAGTGAATTTCAAGTTACAAGTTGTTTCCTAATTCAATTTATCCAGTTTCTTATCATGCTGCGGGATCACAGTTTTATTTTAAAAACAATACAACATGATATTAATAATATAATGTTTCATTGTTAATAATCAGTGATATGAGAATTCTTCTGCAACGAAAAGGGTTTTACATAATACAGTGATATTCCAAGCTAAACCTAGCAGATTTTCTTGAAGAAAATGACTAATGGAGACATGCAGTTAACTCAACTTACTAGGGTTGGTTTGCCGGCGAGGCAGGCTGCTGTAATCGACGTCAGACGATGGTGGGGCGAGAAGTGTCCTGCTGGCCTGCAGCGGTGACGAATCGGGCGACGGACTACCCCCGTCCTGCGGGGGCTGGCCGCCACCTTTACCGGCGGAAGCGCTACTGCTCGTATGGATGCCATCTCCTTCGCCCGCAGCTGTACGGCTTGGCGTCTTGAAACACGGGTCACCGCACACTAGCGTCATATTCACCGTTACCCGCAGGATCGAATTATCCTGTAAAACACACAGACACACACATAAACATATCAAAGAACAGTTTTTTGGCACTAGCGTCTCCTCGGTGAATGTATTCGATAATTGGCTATACATATATACACTTTTTACAAACTGAGAAACAATTTTCATTAATAAGACGTGCGCCAAATGTTTGCTGTACCTGTCGGTGGTTTGTGCGATAGCCTTCAAGCAAGAACCTCTGAGTCGTGGCGCCTTGACCCGCAAAGCTAGCTAAGTTGAGGTCCACAAAGCCGAGCTTATGGCAGCTTTTGCCTCCTTGCGCCTCGCGGCGGATGGACACGCGGCAGTGGCACGCGTCCAGCACGCCCGTCGCCGCATTCGCCGTCATTTTGCTTTGAAATGAAAACGTTTTGTGCCATCTGCCTCCAGAGAACAGAGAGCGAGAAGGTGGAAAAAGGACCATAAGTTAGTTGGTAACTTGGCTTGCTTTCCGAGCAGTAACTACGCTACTGCTGGTAGGCGGTTACGTTAGGTTGATGATAGCAATACCAATAGATCCAATCATTTCTGTTACAACTAACGCTGTTGCACTTCAAACGTCAATATTGCGAAGTACTCTTCGTTTCGACATGCATAATCTTATGAGACCCCTACGAATATCTGTAAAGACAACACTATTATTGTTTTTAAAGCTTATAGGCAGGTTCTAGATAAAGCTGGCAGCACATAAGAGGTTATCGAAAGATGGCTTAAACGAAAAAAAAGCAATCTCTTGTTTGATTAAATTGCACAGCCCCTTCCAACAATCCAAAGGATACGGGTGGCTGAAACACAAAGAGTGCAAAATCCTCTTAAGCGTCACGTGCAATAGGCAATCGCCTCAGACAAGCGACGTGGCGGCCACGGTAATGGTCCCGACAAACTCGCTTAACGGCAGCTGTAGCTTCAATAACAAACAATTTTCACAGTCGGTAAAGCTGAAGGGTAATTATGTGAGGAGGCCGGCACTACTTGTCTAAGTGCGTACAAGAAATTGCTAAAAATTCCCCTGCTTTCGGACAATCCAAGGCCGTGCTGACAGGACTCAAAAGGCACCACTGGCCTTTCGCCGGTTTTGCCAATATCCAATTAATGGAAAAAAGAGAAACACGGATCACAACAGGCCGTAAGACTCTCCCGCTTTGAGCAAGCGGCCTTTAACGGCCTGTCCCCCCCCCTCCCCACCCAAAGAAGCTTGGTTGAATCGTGAGATTTACTTTATACACATGGCCATGCTACGTTGGACCCTAAGTTCGACGCCTACTTCCCTACCCCTTTTGCCTTTACAGGATCTGCATATTTGCATCATCGATGTCGTAGATGAAACAAGCTCACCTACCTTTTTTCGCATTACTTTCTTGTACAGAAGGCATACGAAGGCTCTTAGCAGAAAAACCGATAATGATGATGATAATAATAATAGTAATAATGACAGATTAGAAAGGAAGAACGTTAGTTACTACTAACCTTACGGAATGGTCGGAAACCTCGAGTCTCGGACTTTCCTCGGTAAATGTGCCTCCTTCGAGGAGGCGCAGCTTGGCGAAAAGAATGGCATTGACGTATGGCACAGCCGTCAACTCTTCGATGGTGCAATCGACCAAAAAACGGTACTTCTTTTTCTTAAGCAACATTCCGATACTCATCGTGAGAGCCGCGCAAGCGGAATCTTCGTAGTCCTGATGTCGCTATAGGGATTTGGACACTGCTGTCTTTGTAAAGGTTCTTTGTTAAGCTGTCGTTCCACTCTTGAACTGGGGGAAAGAGGCTGCAGCCGGGAAGGGCGGTGTTCAACGACGCCTCTAGGTAGCATCACGTCAGTGCTGCCCCGACCAGCAGCCAGAAGGCAGCCAAAATTTACCTGTAACAGGAAATAAGGACAGGCCATTAAACGAGAGGTCAACAATGGGTAAGAAAAACATTTAACTTACCCGACCTACCCTCGCTTGGATTACACTGCTAGCCCGAACGTGGTCTAATATTACGGACAAAAGCAAGTACTATACCCCGACTAGCACTGAGGCATTAATGAAGGTCATAATTAACGTTGGATACGTCTGGTCCGATAATTACCATAGGAGAAATCCCAGCTGACGCTAAGCAAATTCAACATGTGTATCTGAAACAATTTATCAGGATTCAGCAATGATTAAGTATAAACAAGAATAAGATTTTTGTCCTAAAACCGTGAACAATTTGTGGAGTGTCATTAACACGAACAGTTACCTGTTGCCTAATTTAAATTAAATATGTGTCATTTTAAGCTTTTTACAAAGATAAGTAGAATAGGCTCAGAATAAATCTGGGTACCCAATATAATAATTCAATACAACAATAAGAATGCCACCGATGCATCTATCTTGTGCACACGATGTCACTGATTTATTCAAAGACCCGTTAAATAATCGTTGGTGTGCAATGCACCCTGAGGTTCTACTGAATGACCTAAATATGCCTGAAATGACTTCGGCAAGTCCGGGCACTTGGATCAATCTTGCAAGGCCAAAGGGCAGCAGCGAAAGACTTGGCTTAGCGGAGACATTTGGGAGCTTCGTGAATAATTGACCTTACATATCAAGATGTGCTTGGAAAGCCTTACGAGATTTCTGTACTTGCCTCTTGCAATTACTTATTTAAGTTCGTCCTAGTTCTATCAAATAGTCCCATCAGAAATCGGTAGCCTACAAAACCGAGGCACGAGCTACAAACCTCGAATACTCGATACTAACAAGAATTTAGTCTTCGACTTCTCGATCGACATAAAACAAGGCTAGTAATTGTAAAGATGTCATCAAAACTTCTTCTACTACTTACGGCTTGAAGACAAGGGACCATTTTCAAGCCGATATAAATCCTTCGTTCGATTCAACGGATTTTTACTATGACACATGTCATAACTGCGTGCACTTAGTACGAACCGGATTTTCACAATATCTTCATTATTAACAAGTGTATGTGCGTCCATAGATTACACGACGTCGGCCCGATTGTAAAACCCGCTCCGACGTACCTATCTCAAACGAGATTAGTTCCGCGGAAGATGCTTGCGTGCCCTATACGGTGGTTCCCGTCGAATATTTACTGCTTCCTGGTCATATTTACTTCGAGCGTTTCAGGCATTGCCGCCAATAGTATTTGTAAGATCGTAATAGACCCAGCAGGCGAACCGACAACCTTCCACGCCCTAATATACCATAAATGTGAATCGGTGCGGCCCGTCTACCGAATATCACAGCGGCCTCGACGGTACTATGAATGAAGATGACCTAACATTTCAGAGGCGGTTAGATCAGTGGATAATATTCCGACAAAGTGCGAGTCTCTCATCTGTACAGCGCGATACTGAACGTCCCATACATATATATATATATATATATGGGCGCAGTAAACGTTTCCCTTCTGAATCGGACTAGTTACGCCAGCCAAGGCCTGATAGCACTATTCAACAGAAGCGACAAGCGCAGCCGGGTCGCGCGCATATACTTACACACCCATGGCCTACGGAGCTCTTCATATGCTGCATCTAAATTCACCGACCGCATGTTTATTGAGTATAAAAAACCGACCCAAAACAAAGTGCATGAACGTAACTTTGCGTAATGAGCAATCGCTCCATAGACAGGCCGCTTTTCCGTACCCTTCGCATTGGGGGAAGTCGGAACAGAAGCATTGCGTGACTTCGGTCAAGCGCCTACATTTCAAATCGTCGTCGATTTGTGTTTGGAGACGTTTGGTTCCGATGCAAGGATAGTTGCAAACGCTTACCAGATTTACAGTTAGCGCCAAGCGTACCGACACAGATGATGGTAGCTGGTACTAGCTCGAGCAATGGTGCGAGAATCGCATCTACCCGCGACTAGTGATTACTTGGCACTAAAGATTCACTTCAACCACACAACAGTCGAAATCTGTTGCTCTGGCGAAACAGTCGCCAGACGCTCTATGCTCATTGTCCAGCGCACGGCGTTCTTTTGCGTCAAAGATGATCGTTGACAGTTGTTCCTAATAAATCTCTAATACCTTGTCGAATCCACTGGGAGAGCTATATACTATCGCTCTTATGGAGATTACTTCTAGGCCAATGCGTAAGAAATAGGATTTTTGTTATTTGTTTGTAGCCTTTTCTTTGTTAAGTACTAATTAAGTTCTCATCATGTGAAACAACTGTTATTATTAAATTACAATTGCGTACTATAGTTTGTACACAAGGTGACCCGATAAACATGCAGTCACAATGCGACACGGTTACTCATCATAATGAAATGTGAGTAAGACCGTCTTAAGTGTTACTTCTACCAAGTAGTGCATATATATATATATATATTCCTTGCACCGTAAAATCATAACAGCTGGATTATAATCTGAAGGATTGGCACGGTAGTACGCTCTTTTTTTACTTTTAGTATCCATGTCATGATGTAGAATCAAAAAAATCCTAGCTCACTTTCTGAAAGAAAATAGCTCGGGTTATCTTATAATGTCTTCTCAGTCCAATACCTATTCGCAGGCAATTCTAAACTAGAACAAAGTTTTAATGTAATAGCTCACGTTCAAATGAGACATTCCAAACGGCTCACTCACCAGTGAAGTAGGTTGTAATGCGGTAGGCGTTGAACCTCTTTCATATCTAGGTTTTCCTTAAAAATAACAACTACGCGCTAAGCCGGCTGATCGGCGCCCTGCAGCGTTCCTGTCAACTCCGATGACAGGATTTGCGTTTCCAGAAAAAAAGTTCTTTAAACACACGCTAACGCCTTGATTCAAAGGCAACGGTACCGGGAGCAACGTTTAAATGGGTTTACCTAAAACACTCATCGCACACATCTGAAGGACAAATATCTTTTTATAGTTTCTACGACTGCGGGCTTATTTGCGTCGAAAACTTTTGCCGACTTCTAACAAAAGTCTCTAAGCTGAGCTATACTCACGTGCCATGCGAAAACGGAACAGATAGTTCAAGTGTATGGTGCATAAAGCGGACAACGCGAGCTCCACGTTGCTCCATTCTGGGGCATAGACCAAAAGGAGGAGGTTTCTCGAGATGCGTGCACGATATTGTTAGAGGTCTTCAACCTTTTGCGCTGCAATTGCTATTAACAGCGTTAAGTAACTAGATGACAGGTCTGTTATCCGTGTGCAGCTATTGTGTCATAAGTATCTAATGCACTAGCATATGGTACGCCAGCGTGCAACATACAGACAACAATGTGGAGAGAGCGGAATGAATGTACGTCAACAAAAATCACTTGCTTTTTTATACCGATAGGGTAGAGCGTGTCGCGGTTTATAGCGAATTGAACGGTAAAGGATACGGCACAACGTACGATATCAATGATATTTCAATAATCCGAGTTACGAGTACGTATACATTCGAAAATTATTCTCAACTGAATGATTTGTGCGAAGCTACGCTTTTCGTTTCTTGACGGTTTGTCAATAAAAACAATTCCTTAGAACGGTAGCGACAATGTGTGTGAAAATTAATAATGGCTCACTTAGGTAACGCTATCACCGATTTCTGCATACCTACAAAGGGCACACAGGATAACTTTTTTCCACTGTCTCCATAGGATGGGTGCCTGTTGAAAAATTCGACTTTCGCTAGATTCGTACTAGCTTAGAGTAGAGACCTAAGCAAGCGTATGCAAATGATCCTATTGTTAGATGACGCTAATTTAGCGGCATTTTAGAAGTATATATATTCTGATTGGGTCTTTGTCCAGCATTGTTTAACGTGTAGCCATCGAAGCGTATCATGGCACGTTGTTATCTGTTTCAACTTGTCAATTTCGCGCTATCTTCTGATACGCACTAAATAATCAGTGTACACAGAACCCGTATGTGTTCTTATCTTTTTTGAGAGATGTAAAAACGACGTAGCCGAACTGTAAATGTGTTCTAGTCCACGTTAGCTAGGGTTATCGACGTGTCATTTGTATAAGAAAAGCCATGAAGTGCCGCAGTGGATTACTTATAGAGCAGAGTAATTGAAAGAGCTTTTTGTAGCACTATAATATTAACGGCTCTTTATAAAGCGTATTCCTTCTGTGCTCAAGTCAAGAGGGTTTTCACTGCGTGGAAACACCTACTTTTTAATTGCATAGAAACCAGCGGCTGACAAAGCCTCGAAGAAGGCTTTTTCTCATTTCCCATTCCATTGATGTGCACAAGTACTTACTTCTAAGCTAAATTGTGGGAAGTGGCAATTTACATTCGACTTTAGCAGTTCTTCGTTGCAGGACTTGTTCTTGTTTCTGGACGTACGATTCCCCACATTATCTCCTATGTGTGCTCGCGTTCACAGAGGTCTTCCTCTGAGCTTCGACTGCAGCTTTCAGCTAAAATCCCACCAGTCGAACTTTCTGAAGACACTTAATACTAGTAGAGTCGCACTACTCGTTGCACCTATGATGAAGCTACAAGTACTGCAATAGCCTTTGGCAGTCATAGGCCGCTTGGCCGCTTTGTCAGCCGATCTTATTGCAGTTGAGATGCACTAGAATCTCTCTTTTTAACACTGCTAGGATGCGACGCGCAGCGGTAACGTAACAGCAGGCGGGGATCGGTCCTTCTGCTTAGCCGGAACAGGTTGAACCTGATCCTACTCCAGCACGTCTTTCTTACCTAGGTCAGCTTTGCCCCTCGTCGCTTTGTCACCGCGTAAGGAACGGTTAGGTTGCCGAAATGTCGGTATGCCATTGGCTTCCGTTAAAGTGCTACGTATACAAGCGATTCCTGTTACCACAGCGAAGTGCTTTGCAACCGTTTTCTTCGTACTAACAATATTACGGACAGCCAACTCCAAACTAGCACACTGGCCATTACCAGGTTTCTCGCTGGTCACAAGTAACTAGCAAACGTATGCTATGTCTTTTATCGAATAATAACTGCGACCACTGTCCTTACTAAAAGGTGATTGCTACTTGGCACGAAACCTTACCCTAATATAAATCATGTATTGCCACCGTACAGAAAGTACATAGTGGGAAAATTCACCCCAGTGTCCCGAGTTCAGTGGTAATAGTTTACCTCAAATGTCGCATGAGCGTTTTCTCGTCAGTACGGCGTCAGGTAGCATAAATAACCCGTATCTGGCGTTACACATTTATCGCTATCTAAATCCGTCTGTCTAAAGCGCGCACTGACTGACCACTCGCTACCCGTGCGACCAATTTACGAGTAACAAAACACTAATCTGTTCTATTGCTATACATGGTGATCTCAGATGTTAGTACCTATCATGCAACATTATCATCGTTCGGGGACCACTTCTGAAATATTCGCGTCTGCGCCGCAAATGGCACTCGTTGTCACAGCAGCTGCTGTTACCGTTGCTGCCGATGGAGTGACGTTGGATTTTATGGCTAGGGTAGGCGGTCGGGCAAGCGCCCGCTGGAAAGCAGCGGCCCCCGCCGATTTTATAGGCGCCTCGTAAATGTCAAGTTTGTCGTAGTGCAATTCAGAACAGCTCATTAGCGATACGAGAACGAACGCGGAACTTGCCGCGGACTTGGTAACTCCTCTCAAAGAGCAGTTAGATCATTCCCTGTTAGCGCCACCTTGTCGACTAGCTGCATCAATAGCACCTATCAACCTACCTTGATATCAAACATTTGCGCAGCATATGTTTGTATCTGACAGTAACAATATGCAGGAATCGGTACGCGCGACAGCCATTTGTCTATCCTAATTGCACACGTACATACACACAAATTCACATAGACAAACTCATAGATCATCACAGCGTGTGATGGCCGACCAGGCAGTCCATATCGCCACAGAAAACACCAACAAAAACCGTCATCCAGAAAGATGGATCGGGACCGCGCATGACAAAACAGCCCTACTGTACCTAGGTTAGATTCCAGATGACCGGGAAACACAATCGAGATATAAGCATTATCGATAGGATAACTGCATTTAGTGCTAACAAAAATCAACGAAACCATTATTAACAATAATTTATTTGTCAATAACGTCGGTTATTCAAATGCTCCGAGACACAAGTTCCAGTTAAACAAATGTTCACACAGCACAACTGTTCTCCGATAGCCTATGTAGGCTTGCTCCATATATACACATGTATAGGCGCTTGTCGTCGAAAAGGCGCCTCGGTTCGAATATCGTTTGGAGCAAAAGGGTCCAGGAACTGAATTGAAAAAGGTGTAGTCAAGGCTTTCGAAACTGAATAAGCTTTATTGCTTATGAAGTGCCTACTCTACTAAAATTATTCGATCTCAATTTTCGAAAGGCTGCTGTAGGCATTTTGAAATTCCAGGCTATATGACCGGTCCGTAATGCGCGAAAATGGTCTCTTAGCAACTTTAGAAAATAGGAAAAGACCAGAACATAGCCTTATTGCATGAAATGACCAAATAATGGATTGCGAACGTATTCTAACTGTCATTGAAGTACAGGCTTTGTAAACAAGATTTCATTGACTTCAATTGGGCCCCGTTCTGAGCCGGCCGACAATCAGATGGACAATCTAGGTCTTGAAGAACTGAGACCAACTTACGGCAGGAAATCAAAAAGCTCACCTAGCGTTAACAATGAATGACCCTTAGGGACAAGCCATTTCAGAAGCTCATTTTCGATAACAGTTTGGATCGAGTTGCACTGCCACAAACCCTTAAGCATGTTTACCTAGGTTTCTTTTGCCTCTTTCAACCGTTCTATTGAATAAAATATCACAGCTTCTCCAACATACAAGAACGCCATAACCATCAGTTTTAATAATGTATTTGATAAATATCTAGCTAAGTTTACGCTATTGCTTACTTGATTATGCAGCAGAGCATATATACGGCCATTCTTCGTATCAACACTCGGGCATCAATACTTATAATTGAATGAAATATGGTCTTTTACATCAGTCACGCGATGACTCGAATATTTTGGAAGCGGCGGGAGCTTAAAACCCGCGACACGGGTTGGGTATGGTAGCTTGTACCACCAATTAAGTGAGGACACACCTACACAATGAGGCCTCGATAAAGATATATAAAAAATTGAAAAAACAATAGCTGAAACAATAAGATCCAATATACAGAGTGAAAAGAGACGGAGGAAGGTAGGATGCGGAGAAATCAGTAATATATATAAATAATTAAATATTTAGGTCTAAGAATCAATTATGAAGAAATCAGGCATATTGCTACTTCACCAACGCGTTGAAGCATCGGATCCAAAGTAGTCAGTTCCATGCTTTAGTGCTGGTAAAACCTGTTTACGCAAATAAGTTTTCAGATATTATTCATTATTCCATTTACTCTATACAATTAAGGTTACATTCAATAAGTTGACAGAGCTATTCAAAAATTCTTGGACGCAAATAAAGGCCACTATTTAATAATTTAAATGTACTATATATAATTGAAATAAACGCCTTTTGTACGTGACGAGTAACCCACTCTTGCCAGCGCGAGATTTTCCCTCGATAGACGACGTAAATTAAGGGGTTTTCGCTAGATCCACTGGCGTTTCCTAAAGACGCTCTTTTTTCGCCTGTGGGCTTGGTAACAGAGTGGCACCTGCATAGGCCCCACTCCCTTGAAGCCAAGAAAAAGAAACAGGCCTACCAAGTCTCGGATATCCGTTACAAGCATGACTGTACTCCAAAGCACTTCGAGGGTTAGCGGCTCCGCCTGATAACCCTCTGAAGCTAACCCTCCTAACCCTCCGTACTGATAAAAAAAGATGCAGTCAAATGTAAGGGGTGCTGCACAAGTGCTCAGCGAGACAAACGTCAGCATACAATAGTCATGGTAAAACCCGGAAGTATATGAGCGACACGTGTCCAAAGGATTGAGCTCTAGACTTAGAAGTATCGCCGTCTTCGTCAGTGAAAAATTTCGGAAGCGGCCCCATGCCACCTTCATCTCATCACGCAATGTGGTTCAAGCGCTCAAAATGGTAGTCAAATCAACAGCCACAGGTATAAAAAATCGATGGGACGACGACAACTCTACGGTCGTTGTGTCCTCATCATTTACTATGGGAGTAATAGTAATTCCAATGATTATCCTTTTACGAACGATGTTGGAATATCATTACAATTGAAGTAACGTGTTAAAAAGAATTATTATAGTTCCTTATCTGGACTATCTTTCTATCAGCTACTATGATTCGGTAGTATCGGCAGAGTCACGCAAGGATGAAGCTCTTCCTTTTCATTTGTAACCGCACGCACATAGACGACTTCTAACAGGTCCGCCACCGTAAATTTGTCGAATAGTGATCACTAAAAGAATAATGTCTGACCGTACAGTCGAAGAGAGTACAGATTAAATAGAGTTTGGCCTACGCATTTCTTTGACGGACAAATAAACGGAATACGTTGAGACAGATATCGCAGCTACCGCTCGAGGCTCGTATTCTGCTGTGATTCTCACTATTTTCGCCCCTCCATTGCCCTTTTAACGTGTTTAATATGTATATAGATGAAGCATTAATGAGTGGCAAGGGATATGCATCAAAATGAGGTAAAAGCACCTGCTATTAGATCTTTTTAAAGGTTTGAAGAATGGCTAAGCGAACGTAAGAGGTTTTTCTTGTTTTCTGACACACAAAAAGATAAAAAGGGCGTCTCTAACGCATTATAAAAAATAACATTCTCCTAGTCTAACTACTTAAAAAATTTATTTAATTCAAAAGTACGCCAGATGCACCTGTAATAGCTTAATATAATGTTCCAATAGATGCATATATGGTCATTGACAGATCCCGATCAACATAGCTCAAGGTCAAACGTAAAATACTTTACACAGATTTGTCACCACCAAGTTCATGGTTTTGCACTATTGTCTTATTCATCATTTTACAAAGTGTTCCAGCACTCATTGGGGCTTCAAATTTTCACCGATATTTTTATAAAACCATACGTATAAGTATTTTCAATAAAAATTACTATTGGCCCTTGAGTCGGGCTAGTTACACTATGCATAAAATTATCTGAACTGATGCAACCTCGAAGCGCGAACCAGTTCCGTAAAGATAACTTATCCATTTTACTGGTAGATCGTGATGATAGTTATCGGGCTTTGGATACTGTCATACATATTAAGGTGGAAACAACGGTCAGACCCCGCTACGACTACTTACCTTAAACACTGTTCAGTAGCGCGACGTAACACCAGGCAAAATACAGAATGCAACTAGCTAAAGAACATCGACTCACTTGTCCAATAATAAAATAACGGACATATCCATTGTTAACGTGATAAGAGTATGAGTCCGATACTTTTCACCTCGTAGCCATTGTTACGTACACAAATGTATGTAGAGGATTCTGTCTGTCGGTACCAACCACCTCTACGTACCCATCTACTATGCGATACCCGTAGACACTGAATGCAGTGTGTGAAGGGTATGTGTGAAGACAATAGGATTCTAGTGATACCATCCTGTGCATACAGGAAGACATTTCGCTAAGTCATCACCTCGCTATTGCTTCATTATGCACGACCCATGCAAGACGCACGTGTAGCTGCAGATTTTGTTTTGATTCGGGTTCGATATGATATCTTCTTTTCATTCACGCGGTCCCTTGTGGGTCGTGCTATGTCATAATCGCTGGCAAAGTGCTTCAGCCCTTTTGTGAATGAATTTGGATTCGTTTTGAACATTTGCCCCTCCGTTCGAAGATCAGCCGCCCACCTCCGTTACGTAAATCAGTGTTCGCATTAGCCAGTTTGACTCGAGCGAACGATTTGCATTCGCATCATGTAGCCCCGTCGCGTGAATAGCGACCGTGATTAGAGAACGAACTAACGAATACATGTAATGAAAACAACTTTGCAAGTAAATGCGTCACGTTAAAGGTATATCCCTAGCAAAACAAAGAAGGTGACAGCGTGTCAAGCGTGGACTATATGTCTCGACTTTGGGGCTTGCACATGAATGGTCTGCAAATAAAAGCAGGTAAGTCCATAGAGACCGGTCCCTAGCCGCATCCCAGCAGCGTTGACGTGACATCCATATGACCCAATACGGCTTCACTTGCCTTTATTTCACAGCTACCGCCCATGCCGCTCTCCACACCCCGAGCCTCAATGAAACTACCACCTTCTTTTTACTGGCCATTCAAAGTGCCTAAAATGAAAAGTAGAACGCGCCAGCTAATAATGACAAAGGCACGATTGTTGCTGTCGCTAAAAGTACATGTACATATGTACACTAACATGTGTGATAGACATGTGCAAAGTTTCAGGTAGTCTATTAACAGAGAAAACAAATTGACATCTATTTCGATAAATGTCTGGTGTTATTTTCGTACCACACGGTAGGTGGTAGTGATTGAACGATATCATGAAGCTGTGGGGTATGTCAGTGAAAAACGTAGCTTTTATGGTAACTTCAAGCTGTGCTGACAATCACACAGCCCTAGAATAGGTTCGTACAGGCATACCCTGGTCTTATAGGACCGACGCCACTGAAATAGGAGCGTCCTAGCGATTAGTGTGAATCGTAAAGCCATAGAAACAAAAACTTCACAATGAATAGTAAGAGCATAGCTACCCCATTCAACGTATTCGAGGTTTAGAGAAAGCTAAAGGGGGTATTAGCTTGCAACGTGACGCTAACGGTGTTCCTGTTTCTGTTCCTCTTGCTGCTGCTGATGCTGATGCTGTTAGTGGGACCGAAAGGTTAAGAATACATCTGATAAGACACGCTGACGTGCACGTATGTCAAATAGAGAAATGAGTCTGTCTAATCGTTGTCAGCTTTGTACGTTTGTATTGCCGTGTGCATCCTTTCACGCCGTATGCTGTACGCGCATCTAAACCTGGATTGCTACAGGACAAACGGTGCAGAGGCAAGAAATTGGTACGTTCGAAATTGCTAAAATCAAACAGCCAGGATCGATGAGCTGCGTCGACTTTGAAGACTCTTTGGAGCTAGGTGGTTATTTTTTCTAGGTATACAAGTTCGTGAAAGGACAAGGGGATTATGCTAAAGATTGTATAAACACATCTTCAATGTTACAGTCGTTTTTTATGATCATTATTGTCATCAAATGTACGAGAATTTCAGATAAAGCGGATTTGATTACGTATAAGCGCACACAACCAGCAATTATGTATGGGAGCTTCGATATGGGAAACTCCTAAAGGTATCTATCTTGTCTGTGACCACCTTCAATGTTTGTTTTACGTAAGCGACTCGCATTTTGACGGTAGACTATCGCTCGTCCCCTTACTTCTTTACAAATATGTAGCTTCGCTCGCATTTCTGCCCCCACTATTGCCCCTCCTCTAGTATACGAACATCGATATACGAAACAGTACCACACCCAATCTTCTTGGGTGTGGTTCTTTTGGGCGAACTTGTCCAAGGCAAGACGCGTATAATGTACCTTCCAGTGTAATGAACCAACAAGTGTTTCCCTCTTCACCCCCCATTCGAGCAGTCTGCCAGCCCATTCAAGAGCCGCTTTTCAGCGTCGTCTTCTCTTTGCCTGCATATTAGCCAGTTGACACTTGCTGCAAGTGCGAACACACACAGGTAAAGCATTTTGCATCCCGTTCCCAGGATCCCTTTCGTCGAATCGCAGAAAGTAGACGTATACCGGATTGTCTATAACTGTACAAGCCATCATGCTTGGCCCGACCACAGGTTACATTTAGCATTAGCACTGCCGGTCAGAGGGCAGGACGTTTCATGAAAACGCAATTTAAGTTTTTTCCACCATACTTCTTGTGGATATATACGCACACCTGTACGTAATCGTCATTCATAGAACAGTTGGGCAATCAGCTCCTGACACCGCCTTTCATCAGCGTTTGGCAACTCCCAAGCCAATTCTGCCGCTTTGCCTTCTGCCGGCATCCGCTACCGTCAAATCACTTCTGGAGTAATGCACATGAGGCCAGGGTGCACTATTATGTTCCATAGACGACTCTCATAGCAAGCTCTGCGGGTGCAGTACCAGATGCACCCCCATTAAGCCATCGAATAACATAATTTGCTATTAGTGGACTTAGCCAATATTCAAGCTTTTCGATCGTCTCCCTTCCCTTGTAGCTGCTCTGCTTCCGTCCTTAGTGGGTACACAGCCTTTCCGAACCCAGAAGTGCACTCTGTTAGACACTCAATCCGTATTGAGGTATTGATTGCGCCATACAAGACATACATACACACATATATTGGCAGGCCTCAATCGAATTGAGCACATAAACACATATTCTGCTGTTTAAGGCAAATCTATGTTAACGGAGACAACGTAAGAATACCAGATATAGATGGGTTGTATTTTTAACACAGCTGTTATTTGTAGTCGATATGGGATAATCAGTTAATGACGACATACCGTTCACTTGTCGATTCCCTTTTCATTCCGCCCGCGCCTATTTTTGTTGGCAATAACCGGATTTTTACGCGGAATAGCAAATCATCATCGAACGGTCACTGCTACACCGAATATGCTACCCTGCTCCTAATCTATGGCTTTAAGGAGACATTGAACAGAATTATATAGATATATATTTGGATAAGCGCGACAGGATGCTGTCTTAATATCATTATCTTCTAGCACATAGTTCGGTCCATAATCTTATAATGGTGAACTTATGTGTGCGTTCGATATCTCCTCAAAGCCATAGATTAGGATCAGGGTAGCATATTCGGTGTAGCAGTGACTGTTCGATGATGATGATTTGCTATTTCGTGGAAAAATCTGATTATTGCCGATGGGATTAAGGACGAACAAAAATACGTACGGGCGGACTGAAGAGAAGATAAACGCGATTGGGTGTGTCGTCACTAGCTGATTATCCGATACTAATTACTGGTACGGTTATTTTTTAGCGTGACGAAGATACGACCCACCTGTATCGGATATTCCTATATTGTCGGAATCGAACAGCAGAACGTACGTGGTGTGTCTACACGCTATGCACATTGACTAACGAGGATAATACTGGAAAACAGTCAATTCAAAACATTGCCATGCTCCTCATCACATATCTGATAACCGAATTGGACGCGTACGCTTACCTAGAAATTGTACGCATGAAACACGCTACAACTATGGCCTCTTGATTTCTACCAGACCCAGACAATCCGTCCATTTCGCACCAAATCAAAGATCATCATCATTTCGATCATATTTAGCCATGGTATATGTAATAAACCTTAAATACACGGCTGATCAGCTTTCGGGCGCACTCTTTCGCTACAACATCAAAAAATCTCTTTACAGTATATATATATATATCGTAAGATTAGCATTATCGAGTAGACGATGTCGTAAGCACTCAGGTAATCTAGGAGCTGTTTGGTGGGTGGCAGTGTGCCTTAAAGGTCGAAAGATCACATACAGATGGGGCAACGACAGTAGCGGCTAAATCCTTAGCAATAATGATAATTAGAGATACCTGTTTGCACTGTTTTCCAAGAACGAAAATGATAGAGGACCACATGGCTTGGTCAGTTCATCTTCTTAGCCGTATCTCCCCCTGTCGAAACGTCTGGAGTCTGTCTGACAATATCCAGCGCCATTTAAAAACCCTGGCACCAGGTACTCCTGGCACACCGATTGAACATTGGGTAACCGCTTAGATTATACAAAATTAATAAACTTGCTGTTATGGCAGCAGAGATCTAATTACGGATTCTTCATACTTTGGCTACCGAGCCGCAGATAGGGTTACTCTATTTTGTCGCACGTAGAATAGAATTGAACAACGATAACACCGGCCACGATGAGGATCAACGGAATCGTCCGTGCCCATCGTTCAATGGCATACACACGTGCATTGGTCCAGCATGAATTGACTACTGCAACAGTAGTAGCAGGAACTGTCGACATTTAGACAACATGGACGTGTTGTCAGCCTAGAGACGAAGTGTGGCAGCAGCTAACTTTAGAATTGGTTAGCGATTTCGAGAAGATAATTCATGTTGGATGGCAAGCAGGGGAACGTAAAACGACCGTGAAGAATTCAACTGCCTCTGTATCGTCTCGATCTTTTTATGTCGACAGAGAGCAAGCGGTAAACGCACACTATGTAGCTCATAAGAAGACGTACTACAGTTTAAATCAAAAGAGATTATGAATCCTGATACAGTCCATAGATAGCAACTGACAGGTGCACAAGTAGCAAGCTACCATAAGTGATTGAGTAGTGCCGAGAAAATCACTAACGTCATTCGACCTAAGGCACATACATACGTTTTTTTTGTATTTCTCAAAAAGATCTACACATGTACGATGACGCTTTTCGGTGAGGTGTAAAATTCGAAAGGATCACCTTGAATGCATATCGAACTGCATAGAATTCTTGTTTCGGACAAAATTTGGCTTCTGCCATGGTTCGACCAGTGCTCCAGCCTGAACTGGAAGCAGCTGCCAGAATTACGAGAATGATGCCGCTAGCCGAGATTTTAGAAAATATTTAATTCTTTGCGCTAGTGAGCGCGCAGCTGGTAGTGCAGATTAGACGCAGCTAAACGCTGAGCAGGGAAGAATAGGGCAAAAACTCGTACGACAGCAAAAGGAAGTCAGCGACAGTGGCGGCGCTTCTCTCTGTAGACTGCTGTCGGTCTCAGACTTAACGGAAACACGAATAGAACTGAATTGACGGGCGGACGTAGAGCAAGCGCTACAAGCCCAGGCGAAAACCCCAGGCGACGTTGGATTGATGGATGGATGGAGGGCAGACACCGATAAGGAGCGGATAGTGCGAAAGTCGTGCACTATCCGACGTCGGCGTGCGCAGGTTGCAGTGAAAGAGGGAGGTTAAGGCGGCCCGTTAACTTGTCGGGTTATTTGTATATACACGTGTGAGCAGGCTAAAGGGTGATTAAAATAAACGACGGTTACCTTGAGTACGCCTCTCAGCTTCAAACAGAGGAGTCTGAGGCAAGATAAACGAAAGGTTTTCATCTAATTGGACAAATAGACGATGGTTTCGAGATAGCCCAATAAAACGTCCGTACCAGATTTGACTGGACAACAGCCCGATAGCTGTCTATCTATCGAAAAACGTTTCTATGGCAGTGATCATAAACTGAGTATGGTCTCCTGGTTACACTCTCATCTTTCCCCATACACTAGCCTCGGTCCTCGAGTACTGTGAGTACGCCGACACCATCGATGCGCTGCTAGAAACAACAGGATCAACTTCCATCAATTTAATTTCTAAAATAGAAATACAAAGCGAAACTTGTAAAGGAGTACCGTAGAAGAGCTAAGACGTTCCTGTAGCTAAAACTCTAAGCTGAAATGGAGAATATATCGCACAACTTTATACAAAGATGCTAGCCATCGAGACGAAACGTAAATTATAATTTAAAATTACGCTTGCCGATTTGTATTTCTGTTGTCACGCGAGGTCAATGAAGTGTTATTAAGATGCAATGAAGTAACAGGCTTGAGATACGAGCAAGTAAAAACGCTGGACTAAAATATGGAATAGAAACATTCGTCCGAAGGTACAATAAGCCGATACTTACGCTGACAACAGTTTTAATTACTAACAACAATATTTGATATACTTTTACAAATATTAGATAAGTTTCATATTAGGAGCAGCGAACGTAGAATGCGATAGAACTTTTTTTTTTTTTAACTAAATATGCCACCCATTTCGTTATGTCGTCCAACAAAGAGAAATTGAACGCTATTAGCAGATGAATGTCGGCCTATACTAGGCTGGCTTCCACTATTATTGCTTTTCATCCTCTGAGAGAAACTAAGGTCTTCCAGCATAAACTAATTCCGACGATATTACAAGGAGCATTTGACTTGCTAAAACTTTCCATCGATGGGGTTTAAATATGTAGTCAAATGTCGACTTGTTTAGGCTTAACATCTAACTACCGTCAACTACTAGTCAACTGCCGCTTTTGGATTTTCATAGAAACCTTCAAGGGCGCCATCTGGTGCACCTGCTTACAACTAGCACACGGGCATCCAGCCAAAGCAAGCAGGATAGTCTGTACGGGCCTTTTCATTGCTCCTTTAAGTCATTACGTGAGGGAATTCCCTCAACTCGAAATATCATTTTTTAGCTTACTTCAATGCTATTGGCATTTGATACATTTACTTCACTTAACTTTAGTGGAGATGGCTATAATTCTTCCATCAGGCATAAACTCAATGGACGCTGCAGACAATTTTCGAAGAAGCCATTGCTACAGACTGTAACATCAGTAAAATGATTGACACCGTCAAACTTCTTCACAAGACCAGCCGACGGAATGCTTTAAAAGGAAATCTATCAAAAACAAGTATATCGATATAAATAGAGTATGAGAAAGGCAAAGTATCAGAGCATTTTTTGCCCCGATTTGCCCAAATATTCAACTCCCGCATGATTCTTCGATCTGGACCGTCCCTGGACTCAGTTGCATTAAAATATACGAAGTAATTATCCTATAAGCCCAGTGGAAACAACATGGGTCGCCCTCTTGACAAAACAATAAATCTAGGCAGTTCACTAAGGTCGGAAGATCAGCGCGTTATTATGAATAGCTTAGAGTATGCCGCTAAGCTACTGGTACTGATCTATCGCCATAAGCGAACCAGGAATAAACGAGAGAAAGAGAAAGGGCAAGTGAGGGGGCATTACTTTTATTAGACCGCATTAAATTTCCTCACGCTCCTTACCAATAGTTCCGGTAGCAGTACGTGCTAAAGCAAGCGACCGACGCTCTTCAAACGCGTTTGCTCTTATCTGGATTTGGAACGAAAATGCTTTTTTGTAAATAAAGACAAAACCAGTTCTAGATCGTACGGGACATGATATGTGACAGGAACAAACCAGTAGCAGCAAGATGACCATGACAGGCTTAAATCTGTATAGAATACTTTGACTTGCAGCACATTGTCAAGCATGAATATTCTTTCGTGAGGTCATATTTGTATGATATTCTTTTGCCGGAGTTATTGTGGTGAATTTTATAAAATTCATGTTGCAAGATACCTAGATGATTCCAGGTCTCTTAAGAACCAGTCATAAGGTGTATACTTTACGATCCATTATTTTTTCCATCTACAATATTTGCATTTCTATGATGCATATGGATACACTGAACCCACAATAGCATCATCACCGAAAGCACGAAGGTGATTTCTGAGACTAGCGTATACGTGTGTGTACGTGTTTCTCCCTTTTTCCTTCTACAAATCTTTGTGCGCCGCTATTGTGAGGGGTCTAACAAACACGCGGCGGCTCCAAGATGTCAATAAGCAAAAGGGCCGGCCTATGGTTAGTTGTCCTCGGGATGCTGACATTGCGGATTGTTGACAACTGCCGCTGCTGTTACTATTGCTGCCACTACCACAGCATCACTTTCGCCATCGGTAAGAGAGAAAAACGCGCATTTTTGCGTTTCCAACACAACATAATTTTGCTCGTCTAAAACCGAAGCACGACTTTCTGTACCGTAGACTATACCTCCGCTATTTACTTACTCATTCTCTTTTTTACCCCGTTTTTTATTGTTGGCCGTCTTTGGTCTTGTCATGTTGGCTTGCCACAGAACGAATGCACGTTCGGTGGCAGGAGCCAACTTTAACAATGATAGCGGATCGACCAACTCACTAGCGAACCTCAACGCATGTTGTCTGGAGTTGTTACCACTGTCTAGGATCTGATGATAAGCCTATGGAGGATGCTCATACGGCACGATCTCTTCCTATCGGCCAATGGTGATTATCAGTGGGGTGGCGTTCACGGACGCCTGGTAGCGGCCAACGACCAATACCACGATCGTCTGATTGATATCCACTGTAAATCAAAGCAGTGCTCACTAATGTTCTGTAGATAGGAGCAGCAGCTGCAGGCATAAAGCAATGCATGAATCCACAACTATATGGCCTTGCGACAGTACTAGGCTAGAATGGCCGTCTAAATGACGTGCACGACACGGCATATGGCTAGGATCATGGATATAATACGTTTAACGGTAGCCTAAACAACGTCTACTTCCGATGCATCAGACGCTGAGTTGGCCATATAACAACATGCGCGTGCACCTGCCGGAACATTGAGACATTTCCGCAAAACATAAATAGATTGACATAAACCAACGATGCAAGGAATGACAGAATCCCGTAACCTTCAACAATAGTTTAAAACCTGTTTTTGGTCTCGTAATGATGATCAAGCATGTACGCGCGTGCTTGACCCTAGCTGCTACCCATGATATTATAGCCGTTATTAATAGCAGGTGCTTGTGCTCGTGACTTACACGTCAGTCACCATTAAGCGTGGTTGACATCTGGCATCACACTAGCAAATCAGGTGGATGGCAAAAGTCATACGGGAGTCGCTATGCCACAAATTTACGACGCATCATAAATTATTAAAAACTTTATTGGCCGCATCTAAGGGCAACGAAAATATGCGCGCCTTTTCTAGTTCCATATTTTGATAACTACGCACCTGTGGTCGGTCATTACCAGAAGGACTCTGCGTATATTCACACTCATGCTATTACCATCTAAACCTATCAGCTAATCGAGAGGCTTGTAAACGAAAAAGGATACCTTGAGTTGCTAAAATCACAGTTAGCTTTGCCAGGCGTCACAGCGCGCAAGACACCACAACACAGCAAGGCAACAATACCATGTTGGTTATTACGTGGACGAAGTTTAGGAGAATTAATAAACAAGGACCTAACAGTAAAAAGAAACAAACTATGATCGAATCAGGTGTATTTAAAGCAACCTAATGATTGGCGGTTCACCTTGAGAGGTTGCTACCAATAAAGCACACCTTATATACGTATAGGTATAATAATAAGTGTCCTAATTTTTATGCACTAGAACTGTCCTTCTTCACGGTTATGTTTATTCAGTATAATCATCATCCACCGTGATGACAGTTTCAATTTAAAATTTATACCGATGCCATTTTTAAAATATGCCCATGTTAATTCTCACACAGTCCCCTAGTAGCAATCGCAGGTCACGCGATACCCGTATGTGTAAATCCATTAAGGTATCGCTAACATATGCCACATAGAAGATCTGATTCTAGCGGTATTAAATGTTGGGTTGATAGAAGATAAGAAGTCGTGAAAATACGTAGTCCTAAAACGGTTATTATTAATAAACTATCTATAGGTCTGCTCTAGGTTAGGTGCCGTAGTATATATACATATGTGTACGTAGCACTTTTTAGCAGTGTGCGGTCTGTCCTTACACTCATGTGCAATGCAACACATTTAGCTTACGCTCTTTTTTTAAAAACATATATCTTATGCATACATTCTGAATAAACTCGTATGTTATGGTAACTTAGGACACGCCACATGTAAACTACGTTAACAACAGAATATCTTAGAAGTTGCGCGCGTTGCAGTTTCTACCTTTGCCCATCAATTTTACATCGAATTCGGACGCTTAACATAACGACAAGCATAGGTTCAGCGATATGCTACGCGTAGCTGAATAGTACATGGATGAAAAAAAAACAGATCTATATAGTAGCATTAAAATGGAGACGAGATCTGAGGTTAAATCTGAAACGTGCGACTACATCCCATACCATACAGACAGGTGAGCTATGCAGCGTTCCATTTTCTGCGTTTTTCTTTGTCGCCCACGCCCGCTGCTCTGCCTATAGACTGTGCCCCCTAATTTTGTGAGCGTAAATAGCAAGTAAGGTGGGCGTAACTTCTTGCCTTTTCATCAAATCCAAAAAAACAAGCAAGGCGTTCAGTAAATTTCTTTCTCTCTCAATGAACGCTATGCCTAGGCCGGTAGCCATAGAAGCATTTTCTTTCCCAGCTTTTTATCCATTGACTCTCTAACGGTCCTAGACATTTCGTCCGACACTAAAGCCCAGGTAACATATGATGCGTATATTTTTTTTTTATTGACACATGTCCACGAACCCGCTTCCTTTCTCATGAAAACGGAGAAAAAGGATTCCAAAAACTGTTCCGTCAAGGTAGAACTTACAGAAGCGCATGGACAGTTATAGTCGATCAAGTCGGGCACTCGCAGATAATTGCGTGGAACAAAACAGCACGTTTGGGGCATTCACATACACAGGCGGATACACATTGTTAGAACGGACCCGCTCTGTGAGGGCTGCTTTTTCCTTTTAAGGACATCTCCTTTTGTTCAATATCGAGGCAGGAAAATGAAACGCTTACAATCACTCGCAATGGTTTGCCCAGACTTTACTAGTTGAGTCATCACGCTGATCCGATCCACCGGTACCGCCAGAGACATTTTAACATTCGAATATCAAAATATTGCGACAGCGGTAACAACGGAAACCGCAGGATCAGTAGCAGTACGTTGTCAGCCTTTTCGCCCAACCATTTCATTGTACTAGCCATTGGCTAAAAACGCTGGCAATTTCATGGCTCTTTTTTGTCCTTTAACTGCCGACCTATTCATCCGGCAACAAAAGAGCAGACGTTCTAACGTGTTCGAAGAGATAAATCGGAGACTACGCTAGACTTAAGTCAAGCTTAAGCTGTAACAATGCCGTTCATTAGGACTGCGTCTGGTTTGGTCGACCTGGGTGTGCTTAACTCACCTGGCGGCTGATACTGCAAGGAAGCAAAGACTTTTGAGCAGTAGCTGGGTGCTCGCCTGCCACACGGTTGATGCTTGTGGTAACAACATAAGGGCAGCGCGAGTAACGATGACCAGTGAAGCATCAGCGAAGACGTAATGGCGTTTATTCTAGTGCGGATACAGCGTCTGCGCTATTAACATCAGCAGCAACATCGCTGAAGCGCCTCGCGACTCGCAAACATTCGCGGACGCACACGTATCCGATCAATTCAGCCCACTCCGGCAGCGCACCCCGCGTAAATAAATAAGTTATAGTGGGTGTACAGTTGGTAAAGGCGGTCACAGAATCATAGTCATAAACATCTTTTTATAGTTTAGCAAATGAAGACACACGATTTGGCTACGGACTCTTAATTATGCCTTCTATTAAAGAAATCAGAACGGAATGCTGCAATGAGACACAGCGAAGCTGTGTGTATATATATATATATATATATATATATATATATATATATGCTATAAGTTCAAATATGTGTATACATTAGTTGTAACTATTCAATGTACCAGTGGTTGTATCAAAGTGGAAATCGGATGTGACCTAAGTTGGACTTTACCGTGACGTTATCAAGTTTGCTTATCCGTAAAAGCTGTCTGCCCAAAAAAAACGCCACACTTCCACAATCTGAACACTCGTTGCCACCGTAAGACTAGAACTCAACGAAAGTGACTGATTATAATGCATTATATATTATTATGCATATTATCATGAATTCTGACTGTCGTTATCGTTGGTGCTGTTGTTGACTTAATGAGCGTCGGCACCGTCCTTCGAAGCGTGACGACGTCTCTGTGCTACGGTGCGCAATCTGGCATTATCAGAACGACGCGATTGGGTACCTGTTAGTCTGTATCTAGCAAAACGTTGCCCCGCCCGTACCTATCCGAGATGACACCGATAACGCCTTCACCCTCAGCTGCCAGCTGGACGGTGGCAGAAGCACAGGACATCTCGCAGACAAAAGCCAACGGCAGCGCACAAACTTGTGACACAAATACGATCGCTTTGCTTTGATGGATTCCGCAGCTGATGTTCTGTGTAGCCATCAATGAACCGGAAAAAAGCCTGCTCGATAAGCGAGACCAGCACCCGGCTGACAGCGATCAGCAGATCCGTACAATTTGTGTGTGTGCAATGATATGTGCACATCTTTGCAAAGTGATCCACAAATGTACTTTGGTTGTTGTTTTAACCTCACTAGAAAACTGACAACAATAGCAACAATGATGACGGCCAATGGTGGAGAAGATGATTTAGTGTTGGTCTAAAGGGGTGAAGGCGGCAAACGGAAGATTCTTTGCCTCAAAATAACGCTGTGACTATCATTTCCCAGTTAGGTATTAGACCGTATCCGTAGTAGCGACAAGATAACTGAAACAAAAGAAGGACAACTTAGGTCAATAGGACACCCTAGAAATTAGATAGGGGCTGCACTAGCCCTCGTTGCCGCGCACCCTCCATACATCACTCAAGCCAAACTAGGGAGCAAACAGTAACTCTTGCCAAATGAACACTACTTTTTTATATTAACAGCTGCCTGTTTGAAATATAGTGAAGCTGAATTCCGTCCAAAGGAGGAAAACTTCACAACGATAATAAATTTTGTGATTTAGCGTAGAAATATTACGTAGCAGCTAGAGAATTAGACATTGAAGTGAAGAAAAGAAACTGAAATCTACTGGGGAAACACTTCCCCGATTAGTGTGGTATATATAGTTATACGTGTTGATCTTAGAAAGTTAAGCATCTATGTCATAAGGTTATTTATTGCAGTTCTTAGTTCCGTGTGATGCGCTTCGACGAAACGTAATTAAGATCGCTCAGATATAGAGCCAGTTAGTGTAGGAATGGGCAACATTTAAAATGCATGAAGGAAAACAAACGCATCAGGTTTAGCCTGCCATCTACCGGACGCTGGCGGCCACCTCTGCATGGTTAACTATTCGATTTATTATAAATAATTACATAGATAACGTTAAACGGCCAGTGCTAACTCGACATGAAACAGTGGCGCTCCGTAAAACATTGGCCTTCAAACTAAATTCAGTAATTGAAGAAACGCTATACACGAGCAGATCGCTTGCGTTTTCTTAATGCGAAGTGTCGCATGTCGCACCGGCCCCGACGTCGGACGTATACTAATTACACGCACGAGCCACGATGTGCAGGGTTACTGCTAATGGCAAAAATTGTGCACCGCCGGATAAGGCTCACTAAATCATAGACACAGAGCCAGATGAATAATACTGACCACCATCACATCTAAAAATAGGTCCCGTAAGGTAACTATAAAGGTAATAACTATAATTTACAACTGTCATGACCACACTACCGATGCCGGTTTTCACAAGGGAAGCCTAAGAGTAGTAAGTGCTCAAGATGAATTAACGTTGAAACAATATTTGGCCGTTAAAATACAACGTCGGCTAGTGCAACAATGGCTAACAATATGGCGAAATACAGAGAAATAGTGATATAAGTAAGCATAGAGCAAACCATCATACCATTTGCTTTCGCAAAGCGATTCGGCTGTAGGGCAGAAGAACATCGAAAACGCTTATGGTAACTGTCAATAACGTGGACGTCATTGTAGCTAAACAGCCGTTAGGTAAGCATTACTACCAACTGCACTATATATGTGACACGAACGTATTCCGATTAGAATAGTTTCGTTAGCTCGACTGGGGTTCTATAAGGTCGTGAATTTTCTCATCCAACTTCATTTAAGCTGCGGACAAATTCAGAAATCATTCTGTGCATCTCATTGCCTATCTCGACACCTGAATATCTGGACAAGTTGTGTGCTAGAGTTGTCTGAGTTAGCCTTTGTTGTTATACATTGTGTTTACATTTGAATGCAGATCAAGTCGTTCCTTACCAGTGGTTGGGCAGTATGACGATGACAGGATGAGCAGGCGCTAGTACAGCAAGCTCCTAAAGGTTAACTACCATCGTCGGGCATCGCTCGTCGAGGACCACTACAAAATGAATGATAGCGACGGTGAGCAGTTATGGATCGCGTCGAAAAGCGCGAATGGCAGTGATCGAACACGGCTAAGCCGCCATGTGCTTTTTACTGTATCGCTTAAAAGGGCAAGCGACGAGTATGATATTATTCCACCGCGACATCAATACGCTAAGGCATCGCCGCGTGCTGGCGTGTGACCGGAAAAAGCTCCCGTGCCAAAGGCGAAGATTGAAGTGGCACGAATAGTTGGACAATCGACATTGTGCCAGCGTTGTTCAGTGACTATCGTCACTAGTTCGGCTTAATCAGTAGACACCCAACTAGCACTAAGTCAAGTGGTTTAATGGTCGGTTCAACATATTTGATCTGTTATATTTTTTGTTAAATTATTCCATACGCCTAATGAAATTTTCCGAAAATATTATTCGTCTAGATAGGAAGTCTGCTAGGACAAAACGTATCTGGACAAGCAATATAACGACACCACTCCCTTCCCTCAATACACGGGGGAAATCAGTGTTTTTTAGGCAAACAGAGACTAACGGTAACGCCGGAAGCAAGTAGCAGGCGAACTTCGCGCCCCTGTTAAGATTCTGGTGTAGTTACCGCTGCAGACACGACAACAGACAGACGCACCTTAGACTACGCTCCACGATTTCAAAGCGACCCAATGATAGCTTCGAATGATTAATACAGTCGCTGCTGATTGACGGTGATTGAAAATATGTGGAATTTGTTAAATGGAAAACCCCTATTTCCCTTACAAATACGAGATAGGTCAAAGTACCACAACGATATAAGCATCGTTCGCTCTAGATGGCAAAGTGTTGTGACGTAACGAACAAGACAACATATACGCTATAGTTGCTTATATTATAGATGTATATACGTTAACAATTATCCTGCCACGCCAAGACTAATGCATCACAAAGACTCTAACGGCTAGAGGACTTCTCACCAGCAGGATTCGATTTAATCTTCCCTAGAACAATATGGCGCCTGTTTAGCATTAATCACTTCGTTTCACCCAACGGTATCGTACTTGAACTTTATTGCCGTGCAGTCTTGGGCACGATCGATTACGGTGACATAGCTTACCTATGGATTTCGACCCTAGACTGAAGGTTATGTCTCGCACCCTCCAAAATCTATGAAGTGTTCAAAAGCCATTACCTTTTAATGCTAGAGTTGATTATATGTACTTGAGAAGAGAACACGCTTCGGGGTATAAACATGTTGGTCATTGCACGTTCTCACGCCTTACTCCAATAAACTTTTCGACGTCAGCTTGATAGTATCAAACGATTGAGAGAGCAAACGGGTCGAATAAACCTTCGAATCGATGATGAGCGCAGAGCTTAAGAAGGGTTTACTTAGACTGATTAAAGTAAACTAATCAATGAAAAACTCAGCAGATGAAAATGTGGTAAAGCAATCAAAGGAACAAAAGCGTAACATACTTTGTAATTTAATCGTTCCTAATTGAGATTAGTACACACAGGAGAAATTGCCACAGGAGAAACGTGACGTACCTTCCAGATCAGTTTCATGTCCTTCAACAAAGTTTCTGCCTAACGTAATTAAATCAATTTTGACGTCACGCGTAAAGAACAGGAAACCTGACGCGACCTTCGTCTCAAAAGGAGTTCGTTAGGTCTCAAAAGACAGTACTTTCCAGTCTTTATCGTTTCTCACTCCCTAGTGACATACTTTGAGCTGATCATCGAGAGTAAGCTTGAAGATAAATCGGCTAGAATCGTGTTACTACCTTCCTCAATCCCTGGTCCGCCTTGTCCTTTTTTTGGAGTCCCTGAAAACCACTTCAGCGTAAGCCACATTCTCCTATAAGCCGCACAAAATCTTCCGCACTGAAATGAAAACAATTGCGATCTATGGACCAGCTGCTATAAGAGTGCTAAGTAGATAGGGTATAATCAAGGCTTCGACAATTCTTAATGACTAAACAGGTTTCTGTATAAGTAGCAGTGCTCTACTGATCGTGTCTGTTTCAGTTCGACTATAGTGCCGGTCAGATTGCCATCAATCGAGCGAGCTCGATTAAAGCCTAGGGAATATTTTTTGATTTATTTTAAATCAGTTTTCGGTCAGCTTGTTCTAGATGTTTTTCGTGATTGTGTAAGTTCGTATCTTCGTACCCAGAATGAGATTCCGGTTACAGTTTACCGATTTGACGTGAAATCGATTGCATATGCTAGGCAGGCCGTATCTGGTTGCTGCGTCCTACTGGTTACTTCTCCATCTTAAACGCGACTGCGATTATAGGCTTCCGTCACTTTTCGTATAACCCAGAGCCTGCTTATTAGATCTTAGAAGCTTTGACGGCGCTTAAAATGAGTATCTCTAAGGGCTTTCAATCAGAATAAATTCTATTAAAAGTTAGAACGGCCTCAGGTTGTTCAATAGGTATTTGTTGCTTAATTTTTTTCTGGTATTCTATTCTGCTACGTACTTCAAGTTATACTTCGGCTAAAATTCTGTCTGGCATTGCGGGTTTTCGTGTCAACCAAGAGCTAGCGGCAATCTGTAACTTGCGGCCTGTCTGAATAAACGTGCCCGACGGTGTTCGTTTTTGTATTTGTTTATGGTCGGCGGTCGGTCTCTACATATTGGGTGCTGACTGATATTGCCCTACTTCCCCGAGCTGTTGAAAAACCAATTCTAAGATGAATAAAAGCGCTGCTCGCCCTGGTAAGACCTTTACCTTCAATCCAATGTGCAGTGCCGTATGTTGCGTCCGTTTAAAAACCAAACGTCAAATAATTTCGGTGGACGCGTGAACGAACACGCTAAACCGGACTTTCGCCGCGGGCCCGGGCCCGGCCCCATCTAGGCCACCATGCCAAGGTTTTGTTGGCTCGTTGTCCGATCGTGCAGAAGAACGTTTCTCTGACCAACTGATATCTATTAAAATGTGGACAAATACAGTTCGAGCGACATGGTTAGATATATTGTATAGAGCGATCTTTTTTGTTGACGTTAGAAGTTTGCATACGGAAACTTAAAATAACCTTGCTATTTGCTCAAAGTCAGCCGACTCAGTCTCAATGCGGTATTAACATACTAATTGAGGTACCGAAAGAAAGGGCTGTTTTATTTGATAGTCGTATCCGCAATTCGAAAATAGTGCCAGGAGAACACGCAATAATTCCTACTTGCTACTTTTAAGAACGTAATGAAATTCAGTATCCTTCAGGGAATGATATTTAGTATCTTCAGTGGCTAAGATTTCAAAATCCTCTTTCATCATGCTTAGTCTGCCAACAATGTATAGACTTCAAGTGACCCCATTGATTTCATATGAAAGGTCCAATGAAAACAATTCAAATTCGCATCAAAGAAAAGCTGATCTGTCAGAGTGAACTCTAACATAGTATTTGGAAATCTATTTGTTGGCTCTACCCGCTCAGTACCTGTATTGTGTTCCTAACGAATGTTAATGTAAGGAATAGTTGGCCTACAATACTCGCTCTATTGACATAAAGAATAGTATAACAACAATCAAATGGTAAAACGGACAAGCAATGAGTGTGCGATGAGACAGCTCAATATGAACGCTGTACCTCCACAGAAAATCGGATCGGAACTTTATATAAACAAATAATATGACGTCGGGACAAGCATTCGATGACGAGGAGCTCCGCAGCCACTGATCGCCGACACTCGTGTTACTGGTTGATTTCGATGTCCTGTCGCTGTTGTAGGCACATTAAAAGAAAACAGCTTAGCAGATAGACACAGATTAACGATCCCGCAATCAACCGTATAGCCGAAGCTGTATGTCCTTCGTGCCTTAAGTACAGGAACAGCGTCAGCAATTCGTTGGTCGTGTCAGTTCAATATGGAACGTTGAAATGTAACGTCATGTACTGTCGCTAGAAATCGCTGAATGATGATAATTAGCGCTAAGTGAAGTTCGATCGTAAAATACGTTGCATCTAGTTATCGTTGCCACGGTCAGTTTGCTGTCGTTCGGCCTTCGATGGCCTGCTCTAGTTCTTCTATACGATACACACAAACAAAACGAATGTCAAGAACATCGACGCAATGTCGCGTTTGGTATCATAGATTATATAATATTTAAGATAAGAAAGCGGCGTAGCTCAACGAGTTCGCATAGGTTTGACGTCACGATCTCAGCAGAGTAAACAGCGAATAATGTACCGCTCATTTGCGGAGGCATGAGTACGTCGTACACGAGGGCGCACCATGGCCCGTTAGGCTCCCTGGACACTGCTCATAGCTGGGCTGAAATGAAATTGAGCTGTGAAATCTGCGTCCAAAACCACAACTTGCTCAAAGCCACTCAATTAAAGCTTAAAATAGAAAACAGCTGTTTTGAACAACATGCTATCTAAGCTCTTATAGTAGTGTTATTATTAAGCCGATAACAACAACAATACAGGACGGTGTAGAAGTAGGCTCACGATTTGGTAAGACGTCAATCTATGGTTAAGGGCAAGGCCACATAGTTCTAAGCTGGAAAGGAGGTTTGTACATGGAATGAATGTGACGTCAAGAAAAGGCAACTGGAATTTGCTACACGTTTCGTACATTTCGTTACTAACGGTCAATCCTTTTTAATTTTAATCGTACATTAATGTTTAATCCAATCGTATGGAGGATCGCGCAGCATAACACAAATGCACAGTGAGCCTTAAACGCCGTGCACGAATTTCGTCTGCTAGAAATAAAACAACAGATTTAGCTGTTTTTCCGCAGTCCTCGCTGCTAATGCCGTGTTCTCTCAATGTTAAATAGGCTGAACACTGCACAGCACAGCACTACCCATAAACAATACACTAGACGCATTATGCCATAGAAACATGTTAAGAATAAGCCATTTTATAGCAATAATGCATTCGATAGATAGGTACAAGATCGTAAAACGGCACAACTAGAAACCACAACGAACGCTGACGCCATTCCTTCTACTTTTATGGTTTGTTATTGCTCCCTATGCTATTGCGAACTTGTACTGCAGACAGAGTCAGTGAAGTTGCGGTGCAATATTTGTCTTCAAGAGATCCTGTGGTCTGTGAAATAATGATATACGTAGGGGTATACCTAAGCAGAAAATATATAAGCAACACATCCGGGCGAAGCCATACTTAAACGTGTATTGAAGACCGAACGGTGGGAAACGTCCGGTCATTGCAGTCACTGTTGCTGTTTCTGAGATTCATCTCTTATATAGAGACCACTTATTTCTCGCTAACAATTTTTAGACCTTTACACGTAAGATTCGAAAAGGACAGAAGCTACCCGAGTGAAAAAGTGGCCACGCCAGCCCAGGTTTACCCGACAAAATGCTTTCAATCAAGCCCGAGAGGACGAACGAAAAGTACCATCTCAGAGATAGTTTGCGATGGCGCAACGATTAGCAGCGGTAGTACGATTGGGCAACGTGAACGCGTGCCTGCTTTGGTATACGGGTACGCGCCTATTTAGGAGGGCAATCAAATTAAACTAATCGTGTAAATACGCTAGTACCAGGATAGACAAAAAAAGCATGTGATACACGAAATTTAGACAACTTAAGCCAAGAGAGATGTTTGGCAAAAAAGTTAGGCCGGACGCTGTCAGCACGGGAATGCGATCTCGCCAGACCGCTACGGTTATGATCATGGAAACAGCAGTGGTGCAAGTGAAACGAACAGTGGAAAAAGGAGGATTAGAAACAAAGGAAATAAGAACCCACCTCAATCTAACCCAACAACGCCACGCTCTTCAGATCGGCTAAGCGTTGGCGATAGTGACTGCGAATGGGATGAAAAAGGCAGAGACGGCACAGCGTCTGACACTGGCCAAGCCATCACTCAGCAATGATACTGTTATATAAACCGCCTGGGGCAAATAAACAAAAGCCTGCTTTCCGCTTGTCTAAAGCGGTCAATCCCGTTTTTTGACATATTACTTGAGACTTCACGAAGCGTCCACTAGTTTCAATGTTTCCATTTGCTGTTGATGTGTATATATTGAGATAGAACTTGTTGTTATATCAAAGAAAGACGTAACAGTGTTTTTTATTGGGCACGTGTTAATTGCCATATACTTGCAATGATTTAGTCGGTATTTTTTATCTGTTTAGGTATACCTTATCATACATAGCGTTACAGGCTAATCTAAGCACTCGTTGCTAATTCGAGATTATCTTCTGAAATTCTATTCGACGCTAGGATGCCACCTTTTCTAATGTTGTAACATTGTTTCACAAAGCAAATTTACACCAGATCTCATCGTTGGTATGCCCGGTTCACAAATCAGTTTACTCCATCAGCGTATGCACATACACTACGATAAGTACAAACGTACATGCCAACTTGACACACGTACATAGCGGAGAATCCGTCAGCAACGGGTGGCGCCTACAGTGTTCCGCCTAATTGTGACCTGGCTTAGTGATCACGAGCGCAGCGTTTGTGTTAGTAAGAGTTCTCTGGAAACGTGCCAGTCGCTTTATTACCTAATAGTCATTATTCGAATAGGAATTTTCCGAAAAGCTACAATCCTGATCCAAGGAAGTCGGCGAGGCGATGTAGTTGTAGTTGTGTCAATCTTTCGTCTTTCTTCTGCTTATGAGCTCGACTACAGAATAGTAAAGGAAAAATAAAAGGAAGATATAATGCGTTATATGGTCATAGGCCAAACAAGGAAAACTACAAAGAAACAAGCTAAAGTAAATATTTGACATCGCTCGGTCCAGAAAAATTCTGCACACTCTATTCTGTATGTATATGTATAGTGCGAAAAACACTGTATTCAGAGAACATGGCTCGTTTAGGGGCTAGGAACGCGTATCCACGCAGAACTGTAAGATTTACAGTGCTGGTACACGCCCAACAGTTCCGTCGTCCCCTGATATTCTTGGTCAGAGTCGGTGAAGAATGACGACCCAGCTTCTTTTTTGCTTCACTGTTGTTCATATCATACGGAAAAAAAAACACTGTTTTGACTAGCATCTGTTGGCGAATTAGCAAAAGGAGAACGTAGTTATTCTAATATTGACCCATTTCTCCTCGGATGATCCCTATCTCACCTTCTGCTGACACCATAAATCTTTAAAACCCCTATAAAATTCCTCGACTAGTAATCACAAAGCAGATCAACATTAATTACGTGGCCTTTCGCAAGACAAAATATTAATGATTATAGACTGACCTTTTGTACTCACATCAGTCTGGCGCTGAAGCACGCAAGAACCGTATGACACCTAGCAAGTGTCCCATTCCGCTGGAACGTCCCTATTTTTGCTTGAAGGGAATAGAAAGATGAATTCGGCAACGTAAGCAGCGGCGGCGCTCGAAATTTCTTCATAGCGCAGGCTAAGGTTGTTCTCCTGAAACATTCAGGAGCAACCAAGCAACCAGGACGTAGTTTAGCTGGTGCTGAAGTGCATCGTTTTTCTAGGGTCTAGTAGTTCAAACATAGAAACTAGCAGGTCTTTTCGATCCTTTGTTACCTGCGGGATGATGATCGTATGATTTATTTGATGGACACAACGTCTGTAACAGATTGGCGGGGAAGTTAATAGTGGTTGCTAATGTATTCCCACGTGTAATAGTAAGCGCTATCAAGAACGCATGCGTCCTGTCGTGCATCGCCAATATATCACTTATGGTTTGCTTGTCTTTGATAAGACTTCTCCGCAATAATTCATTCCGCGCGTTCATAAACCCCTCAAATTAACGGACACAATGTAGTACACTCTTTAGGCGATGAGTCGGGTTTGACAAGCTCCACCCACATTTCTAAATATGGGTCATTCACGGCCGCGTTACATTACATCCTTCATAGTTGATAACATACCGCATAAACAGCAGAAGCTCTACAGGACCCCTGGATGATCTAAACGTGCTCCGGGCCCACAGACACCTGTCTCGGTGCCTAACGAATATGCATTCCATATAATACAATGGAATGGTTTCATGGTACTGTGGGCCGTATCCTCGTCTGGACCACGCGCAGTCGTAAGCTGGCACTTCTTATGCTTCAGATGGCAAGATCTTGTGTTAATCAAACATTAACGAGTAATAACACAGCAAAACATTGTAACATGATAAAGAACAATATTAATGGAAACGCGACACGGGCACCAATAAATGAGAAATATTTACCTCATTTTTTTGATTGTCGAGTAAACGTAAGTTGGTAGTGTGGATTAATCGTGTGCTTGCCATGATTTTGACGCTATCATCAAATCATACTCATTTCGTCACTGCACTATTTGTCAGCACTAGAAACAACAGCTTTTTTTTTTTTTTCTTTACCTATCTTAGACAACACCGTCAAGGATGAGATCGCTAGCGAAATCTTCATGACCCCCCCCCCCCCCCGAGGCAGCCTTGATCGAGTCACATAATCTGCAGTACTGTAAAAGAGCACTAGATTATTGGCTAGGATGTTATTCACGTTGGAACTCCAGGAATTACGTCATTCATACGCCCTCTTTGCCAATAAAAAGCGCGCGCAGAAACGACGTACCCAACCAGTAGGTATTCCGTAAACCGAAAATTTCACAAATAAGAGGGACAGAAAGATTCCGTTTACTATCTATGATAACTTCAGATGAAATAGACGAAAGAGGAGAGTTTTATGTAGGAATGCATGTTTGGCTTCATTCTTGGATACCTAAATACACCCGCTCAGTGTGTACGTGGTTTTAGCGAGATGATCGGATATGCATGATATACAGAATCACTGTATGTATAATAAGGTTAAGGGCAGCAGCTTTTAGCTTTGCCAAGAGCCTAGACCACGCGTGGTGGAGCAGATATTACAGGCTGCGCCTTCATAAAAAGCATAGCGCATGAAGTCCGTGTGCATAAACCGTATCCATCTGTTGAATGATAAATCTCCTAGTGTCTAATGAGTTTGCTTATTCGGAAAAGTTTAGCATCGCCAGTCACCTTGTCTCTAATGCACATGTCTCTAAAATAGGACTTGGAACCTTGTTTCCATGACGGGTGTCTTTGTTTCTCCACGATTTAACGCTTATTATTATTATTGACATACTAACATTTCCAGTGCAATTATTGCTGGATGATGTGTAAATACGATCTTCTAAAAGTAAAAACCTCTACAATTTTTTTTAAGTCATTTGTTTCCTAGCAGCAAACCCACCAGCAACCACAATCAAATCAGCACATGCGAGAGCATCATACCAATAGCAGCGGGGCAACAATACCAACCTTTAGCAGCACAACCCAATTTACGGAAGATAAATAATAGCGGACGGGGCAAAACAGATATCCAATTTAATGCGGGAGGGCCATTAGAACAGATCATTGATAACCCGAAGTAACAAACCGTAGTCAGGTTTTCAATTGGCCTGGTTGAGTTAACTGGCATAACCTCATCCCTCAAGCATGCAGATAAAGACATATGCTATACATTGTTATTGGAGGGTTTATTAAGCTGTGCTAGTTTTGGTAACGAAGACGAAATAGTTGAAAATACTCATAGTATCTTTTGGATCAATGAAACATTGTTATTTGCATAGAGGTATACAAGTCCTTGATAGAACATAAGCATCAACGAGGGTCTGTGCGTCCAATTTTAAATTGATCCTTTGGTGTAGGAGCTCCTTTTGCTGAACCTATTTAAAGTGTATAAAGTGGCGGCGCATAGTTCTTGGGACTCACGTTTTTCACTCATATCAAGGAGTGCAGTGAACAGCGTTTGCCGAGAACGAGATGAAGTGGAGGACCTCAATTCATGGATCAAAACTTCCAAACGACAGCGGCCTTTACCAATAGTTAGTCTAGCTTACCTATTGCACATTACCTCTGGAACACTTGCAAAAACAACTTTAGAACCTTAATGTAAATTGCCGTACAGACAATTCCGTATCTTCAACTTCTTGTTGTTAGAAGACATATAAAAAAAAACATGTAAAAATACAGCAGACGCCGAGAGCGCCAACACTACCATGGTTTAACCCTCTCGGTAAAGCGTCACAGCTTCAGGGAGTACGCAGCACCAGACAGCATTTAATTTGAAACGCTTTATAAAAATGTATCCTATATTATCTTGATAGAACAGCACTAAATGGATTAAGCCAACTTCCAATGAAGCTGTTTCTTTATAAGAAAATCAGTAAGGGTAGATCTTAGTAAGAGAATGTATCTTCACAATAAATCAAAGTTCCAGAACAGGTGTAAACGATCATTCATAAGGCATCCAGTATTCGAGTAAGCAAGTATTGGACAAAAAAAACCGAGCGCCAGTTTCAGCTGCTCCAACTTACTTCTAAAATTAACATTGACCGAATGTAAAGCCAGGAGCTGCGCACGTCGCTCTACCTCTGCGTCAAGATTTGACAGCTCGTCTTGTCGTATACCTTCATTTATTCGTACGATGAACCATGTTTCGTATACATAAATGTATATAGATAGATGATGAAACGTTTCGGTGATATCCATCTGTATCGTAAACAATGCAATGACGATTACGCAGAGAAAGTGGAACCGTTTGCCTTTACTTGCCCGTCTATGAGCCCGTTTGCAACACGGACTACTGACGGTACAGTATGCGGCGATCTATGGCAATCTGCGTGCTCCCATCAACAAAATCGGTTATGACGGTGACAAAATCGGAACAGCCGCTGCCCTTGATGCGATCGTGCACGACGCCATTTACTTTATCAAAAGATCAGCAGCAGCCTTTGAGTTTCATTGAAGCTATCGAGTTGTCATTTGATGATCTACGCCATCGTCGAACATTCTGCGCCGGGAGACAGCGCCCGCGCGAGCCCGTGAACCCATATATTTATTAGCCGAGTGCGTACATGGTCTAGATGGCCACTTCGGAAGGCCGTCTCCCTTGAATAGCCGTAGCAGCCGTCAGCTTATTCCGGCAGATAAAAATAATGTCCATAGCTTCCATGCTGCGTTTCGATGAAAAACAGAACTGTTGAATGTTATACAACGATAGGCAGACATCAGCATCGGCAGTATTGACAACCGCAAAAGAAAACGATGGCAGCAGCGATCGCGCCGTCACAACGAAATGTTCTGCCGATACGAAACTACCTCGGGCAGAAACTGTACCAGCAATGCCGCTAGTGGTTACACTAATATCAGGCCGTCTTATAGACGATCTGTCGCGCGGAGAACATCTCTGCAGATTAGATGAAAGATGGCAGACAGGCGTCCTTTAGTGGATGCCGGTGCCGCGTTCATCCGTCGACATTACGCTGTTCGCTGCGGCCAATATGCGACCACCGACAGTTATGAGGGAAAAAGACAGCAAACGCAGGACTGGTAACAACCAGGGCTAGAGACGCTGTACAGTATACCACTGAGGATAGCATACTACGTGATATTACTGCTTCTATAAAAATCGCTTAAATACTAATTGTGTAAGAGTAGTTCCGTAATAAATCAGTATCGAGCTGAACATGTAAAGGTAAGTTCTTACCCAACCTGCTGTCGTTCTATTGTGCAAATGCCAATACGCGTAGTTCTGTAGTGTTGTTTAGGTTTTTTGCCTTAGTCTGCTCCATCGACCACTTTAAGGGTACTTGGCTTACCTTACCTGCAAGAAGAATACCAGAAGGAGAGGTTAGTTGACTATGATTTATAAATAACTATTGCTGTTATTCGGCCTGAAACGATTCAAATCACTCCTAAATGGCCTAGCAGCTTTTTGTTGTCGAAAGTACCCCTCACACCCAGTTCACCCAGATGCCAATCTATGCCGGATAATGCAGTTCTACAGCAATGACGTATCAATGAAGATGATAAAGAAATGAGTAAAGCCATCTCACTATTGGTACATTTGGCTTTATGCAAATAAAGGGGTGAGCAAAGGCGTCTTATTTTACGAAAATGATCCATACAGCTGTGCCGGCTTTAACAGACGCACGTCTGTGCTGGAAGAGATAAATAACAAAAAAAAAAAAAAAGAGAGAAAGGTGTCCTAATCGTCAACGTTCGGATCTTTGGTTCGTTTAAATTAATGACCGTTTTGTGGCCTATTCGAGCATGTATAACTCGGCAGATATATGTAGCTTAGCTGAAATGAAATTATATAATGAATTAAGATAGGTATTGTGTTATTGGCTATAAATGCTCCTAAATATAGGGCTATTTAACATCGTAATGATCAAAATGGAGCTAAAAAATATGATAATAGTTGTCTTGCCGTCACACGGACCGATCTCTGGCTCCTTTTTTTTTTGTTCTACTGTATTCCGTCTTAAAAATAAGGCATTCAATTGCTAAACAAGAGTCGTTTATAAACAAAGACACCAGTTATTGAAGATGTTCCACCAAAACGAAACATTAGGTTGTCTCAAAATGTCCACTTGTTTTAACACAAACCGTTCTGCGGAACTTTATTTTAGCTTTGCCCAGTTTTCCACTCGTGCCTTTCCCGTCGATCGTGCGTCCGCTCGCGACCGAACGCTAATTTCGAACCTTATCATTATGCCTTCAGGGTATAATTCACTGGCCGTGTTCCACGCCCCGACAGTCCCATCTAGTTTGCACGTACGTAACATTTAAAGCGATCCAAGCTAACTTCCACTGGAGTTTCTGATCACCTTTTCCATTCACTCCTATACGATTCATATCGAGAATTCGACTCTTGGATCCCATTGGAAAGAACACGGCAGCTGTACCCAGCAACATATGCACAATGTTACTACGGCCACACATGCCTCTAGCCGCGCGAACGGTCAACGATGTACTATGAAGATATTTCCACTATTCTCTTTCATCTATGAATAGAGCTATTTAGAGTAATTAGGGCGCTGGTAATTAATAAGGCGTATGCGTACTGGCTTGTCTGGATGTCTCGTCTTTTTACATTTTGCATTGGTCGTGTGGATCTCCTTCATTTGGCGGGCTATCAGTACTTAGAAGGAAAGCAAAAAAAATGCGAGAGTTATAGCGTGTATTTGTTTTTGTGCTCTTTACGACGACGGTCGCAAGTAAACCGCAAATGCGTTCTCAACTAAGTACACGTTGTTGATCATGCACCAGTTTCTACATTATGTCTATTACCCTTAGAAGAAGTGTATAGTTCACCATCAAGGATTTGTTCGCGTAGAACGGAATGTATCGAGCTGCAAATCTTCGTCTTACTGTTGTCAGCTGTCACAGTATGCTCCCATTCGCTATGAGCGCTATATATAGTTTAACGTAACCCTCGCTTATTTAAGCAAAAGGTGACAAAATGATTTTCATTCAACGCTTTTCTCGCTTGTCCAGTAATAGCTGTGCCATGGCGCCATTGCTGCATCAGATTTCCTCACTATGGCGGAGCACTTCGAGGAGATAGAATCGTAACGACTAAGACGATAAGGACGCAGCGAAAGTGAGGTTGCACTACGTGAACCTACATTGACTGTTGTCACTGTAACGGGAGAAGTTCTGCAGCCGCTGCTAACACTGCGGCCGTATAACGGTTCCAATCGGCCTTTTTAACAGCTTTGCTTCGCAAATAGGCCCCCATGCGCGGCAGGCCACTAAGGTCAACAGGCAGCTGATTGAACGTCGCACTCAGCTCGTAGACACGGAGACCGGTGTGTCGAAAACGTGTTTTCGTGCGTCCCTAACACCAATAGAATAGCCACGCAGTGACAATGCTAAACGGAATCAGAATACAATATGAAGCACGAAACACAATGGCTGTTGAATTTAGTGATCAACCAAGCTAATAGTTCATTATAGACTGGTGATCAGTAGCGGTTGTACGTTAAACGTGTTATCCCTTTTCGTTTCTATACCGCAAGCTAGTGAAAAAAAGCACGTTGTGGACACGCCTTGAACATTTCCCTGGAAAGCTGTTAGCAGTGGTAGCTAGCGATGGATATAAGCAGTACAATTTAGATGCGAGAAAATACTCGAAAAGCACTAACTCTTCCCATTCCGCTTGTATTCAACCTTCTTACACAAACTCCGTACGACACCATTAGAAATTAGCTAGAATTAGCATTTCACCGCGTGATATATATATTGTGCCATGAACATATGTGGGGCAAAATAGGTCAGCGTTTTAGAAAAACTGTTTTCGCCGTATGAAAACGAGCCCGGCCCATGCACGTGTTTCTTTATGATACGATTCTTAAACACTACAGAGTTAATGGCAGCAAGGTCCTATATATAATGTACGCAATATATGCTGCATATATTTGTGTCATACGCTACTACGTAGTCGATTCGAACTATCTGAGGCTCGCAGAGATAGAAGTGGACCTTTGACGATATGCTGGTGATTGATACCGTGAAATGCCTCTACGCATTTCTACGATGGGATAGTCGCCTCGTGTACAATTATGCGTCTACATATGAAACCAGTCGAGGACCATTCCACCCACTACATTAGCAGCGGCAATGCAGAAACGTTCATTTACTCAATAATATATATGATAGTGTTGTTCACGAACGCCACATACTCTGCGTTGGTAGACATCTTTGTCCAGGCAATTTCTTTTATCGCTACTCGACTGAATTAATGGTAATCATATTCATCGCCAAACGAAACGACCTTAATGGCTGCCACCACATCACAAGCAGCAAACAAATTAGAGAAGATTATAACTTTCATAATACTAAACTTACGAAACAGCGTTGATGAAAAAATGTTCGGAGAGTTTATGTACAGTCGTATGTAAACTTCAGTACGTGTATCTGCTCGTCACGGTTAACGTCTGTTATAGGACAGAGCCTCCTGGCTGGTGCAAAGACAGCAGACTATAAACAGAACAGCTCGACAATGTTTACAAATTTACAGTTGTGTGATATATAGATGAGAATTATATAGATAGGTAGCTTTGTCAACTTCTTTCCAACTTTTAATTTTTAACTTTAAAAAAAGACATTTACATTCGCTCTTTGATTAGCATGCCGATACATACGCTGTTAGCGTAATCATGGCATTTTGCTAAACTATAAATCCGCTGGTCGCATAATTGTATAAATAGAAATTGATATCTATATCGCGAATAATAATGAGTTATCTATATGGAAGATAAAAGAGTAGTTACGTAAATACGACCGGGCACAATCAATAAGCAAAATCCCGTTTTCGATTCCATAATTTTTTCTTAGCAAAACGCCTAATAAACAGCAAGATTGTAAAAAAAAAAACTAAATTCTATCGGATTCGCTAGAAGTGAAGTACTTCACTGGTTTCACAGAGTAACGTTGAGATAAATCGTTGATCACGGGATGTTTGAAGGAAAATTTTACCACTTCAAAACATCTTGCCATGATGCGAAGGTTTAAATGGTACGCTTGGCATAGACACATATAGTGGCACGAGAAAGGTAATATAAATGACAAGAACCTTACGCCATCACTTTATAAAATGCTTCTCCTCTAGGCAATTTTACTTTTGCACAAAAACTGCCCACTTAACCGTAAACAACCACATTTCTATTCACATCGTGTCGATACCAGATGCAAAACCAGTATGCCGAATTATATTCCAGTGATAGTTGGACAGAGCCATACATCAACCATCTCAACGGGACCTCACAGGCATCTTTAGGCATGCCTTGAGGGAGAATCAGATTAAAGCAGGACTATAATTGTAATACGTTACTCATTTTGCAGTATAAACACTACCCAGCTCATAAGCAAAATAGCACTATACATTTATTTTACTATGCCCATTTCTTCGGTTTGAGTTAAGGCCGGTAGATTTCCCTTCAACAACCATACGGTTGACCTAATTCGAAAAAAGCCGCCATCACAGAGGACAGAAAGCTGACAGGTCGTCAAAAGCATTCTGCTTTGGTATGCATATCATAGAAAGAATGACATCACCTTTAATGACCCTGTCGCTCTCCTTGATACTGCCAAAGTCACTCAAATACCATGAGCGAAGTACTGACGCAGAGAATGAGAGAAAAAAAGATCATTCTTTGCTAACAAAAGCAACGGTAAAGCAGTTTGCTCAAAAGTGATTTTGTCTTTCGAAAAAGGTATCATAACAAACCATTCAAAGATGAGTTTACAGACTCTATTAATAGAGTCTGAAGAGAAGCTTAATAAGGGAATGGCTTCACTAGCAGCTCGGTTCGTGAATGGCCTACAAATGTCTAGTGTTCGTAAACAATTTTTTTTTGAACAAACGACAGAAGGGGACTGACAGCAATAATTGACAAAATTTCCGCAGGTAGCCTCGAACGGGAACTTTGACTGTGAGCACAGATCCTAAGTCGAAAGCGCATTCATCAACGAGGACAGTAGGTGCCCTTGACGGCATCAGGGGTAGCCGCAAACTCGATGTTTGGTCAGATGAGCGCAAGCGAACGACCGGCGGCTTCGAAGACAACGTTAGACGAAAATAAACAGCTTAATTCTTCACTTGTAGGGCCTGAATCTCGCTGACCTTCAGCTATCCTTTTGATCGCAGTCAGAACAGCGGCGCGTCACGAGGTAAAAAGAGAAGATTCGACTGTACGCATTATGAATGGTTAGCAATCAAACAATCAGTGAAAAGAGTCCGCAGACCATCAGGGTGGACGTCGTCATAGTTTAACTCGACAGGAGAAAATGATCAACGTGACAAAAAAAAAATGCTTACATTTGCTGTTACAGATAACGATGATAAATAGGACTCAATTGCAGTTGCAGTGCTCATCAGCATATTCCTATGTAACTATTACCAGTCTCGTCGCTATGTAATTAGTCACAAATTGCAACAACAGCTTTCGCAGAGAAAAGAAGACTTACAGTAGGACAGGTCGCACCCTTTCAATTGTCGCCCTTTTTCATTACCATAAGATCTAAACCTATCACTATTGTATGATACATTCCTGCCTAATACACCGTAATTCGTACTACCATGTCGCTGTTACAACGTTATAGCTGGACACACACGTGTCATAAGGGTCTTCAACTAAAAATGGCAAGAGCTAGACGATCTTATATATATAGTGCGAAGTGAAATTTTGATGAAGACCTGCTGGCATTATTGAACACGCCGCATCGGTATGGTTAAGACATTCACTGCATTTGGATTCACGTTAGAGTTCACAGAGTATACTCGACGACGCTGTCGATGGAGAAGTGCATAGAGTATGTGTTATAAAAACAGGCACTGACGTAATAGAACTACGACGGCATACCGACCTTGCGAGAGGAGAGAATTTAACTTGTCGCCAGCGATATCAAAGTTTTAAATATCAATTAAATTATATTTTCGTGATACAGCGACAGCTTGTTAGCTTCGTTTTCGTTTATCTCGAACGTTAATTTTTCTATATGAAACAAAGCCAGGTTATCCATATGAACCAACCAGATACGAAAAGCGAGCTCTATAATTTAGAAACTGTAATATGGTATAATATGTTAAAAAAAAAAAAGAAAAAAGCGTTAACAAGAGGCGCACCTCCACCACCTTTCATCTCGCTCATACATAAACTTGGCTTTTTATTGTATTGTCGACTTGAATGACATGTGTATCCTATTGCGCTACTTCTGCATTGGTTCGGCTTATTTAATTCTTCTACTTGCGGAAAACGAAAAAGAGCGCGCAAAAAGTCTTATAAACGACTCCTGAACTGTGTCATTTAAGTAGACTACAGACTTCGTTTTTTGTTTTGTTTCTGTTTCTCATAAGGGGGCCATCTCTAGGGTGACCTATAGCCGATCTATGGCCTATAGCAGATCATGGCACTACAAGCTTTAAGCCTACAGATCCCAAAGCGTCACTTTAATTCCGTCTCACCTTCTCGTTTCCTTACTGCTAGTTCCTGTACATTGTTGCCGCCCACGGGGTTTTTTAATCTAGGATCTACCACTAGCCCTACCACATTCCTCATTTATAGACAGACTATACGCCTGGATATTCTTCGCGTATTCCATTACACAAGTACAGACTGAATAACATCGTAATAGCGATACAACCACTGGGCTGCACGCTTCTTTTGTCTGTTTTACTAATGAACACAGTAAATAACGGTCAGAGACTAAGATGACTTCGCTACTCTATTGTCCTGAACATTTGCCGCTGTCAAGCAGAAGGCCGAGTTTTTTTCTATGGCCTATTTCGTTTAGTGATCTTGAGAGTCTATAAATCGGCAGATCTAGCAGAGTTTTACTAGAGCTTTGGAAAAGTAATGTCTGCGAAGGCGATCTGAGCGTTGGACGCTTGAAAGCTTAGAAGTCAGTTATTTCCTTTACGGAACGAATCTCTTGCATGTCTCTTGCAAAGAAGGAAGCCGAAAAGAAGATTTACCGCTACTTATATCTGCTATCAAGCTAATAAGTAAGCTATGTCCGGTTGTAAAAACAGAATTCGATTCGACCAAAGGTCGACCATGAGCTGCGTGACGTTTCCGGCGATGACCATCAATCAATCATCATCTGCGCCTGGAAGTAGAAAATGATGCAAATAATGGCGTGGCAGTCAATAGATTTATATTCACTAGCTAGAAAGTAATGGCGTCTGGTAGCCTTTGGCCAGAGTTTACTTGCCAACCCACCATTTGCCCTCTCATTTCTAGGGAAAACTTGACTCATGATTCTGTACTGTCTCTTTTCCTTCATTTCCAGGCTTGCTCAATAAAAAAAAATGTAGTTATTGCAGCTGCTAGTGACCACTGTTTGTACCTACTTTCATTCACTATTTGATTATACGGGGGTTACGGGTCCGCACCGTCAGCCTCTATGGCCCATCTAAACAAAACAAATATAGGTCACATTGCTACAGGTTCGAAGCAACTGAAAAGAAATGGCCCGACGTCCGTCGCACATGGTCCCACACTGAAACTGCTTGAAGAGACTTCTATAGATACGTAAACCCGAATATTAATGTAGAACCGATGGGTAAAGGGTTTTTTGATAACAGCTTCTATTCATCACACTTACTAATGAAGTAAACAAATTCTTCCAAATGAAATCAGTGAACGGCAGTAATGTTTTAAACATCCACTTCGTTCAATGGAAAGTGATCGCTGAATTCATTGATTCAGCTCATCTATTCATGAAATCAATGGAAGGTGCATCAAGAAGCCACTAGGCAGCGTTTGAGCTGGTTTAATGTGTATCGCGCTAACAAAGCAAGCTAAATCGTACGAACAAATCCTCGCTCAGTGTTTGTTATTTGGGAAATAGACTAGGTCATTTGAGTGCCCTGAGAGTTATTGCAGTACGAAAACTCAGCTGTTTCATTAACTTACTGGGCAATCAAATAGTAACCTAGATATTGTTGAACTCGTATCAAAGCCTACATAAATATGGCTACTGACAACCCAAGCTAACAGACGGTATCAATACATGGTTGTACAAAGCGTAGTTGTGAATACAGGCCGAGCTACAGGTTCATATCTATCCACTTGCATCCTCTCTAGATTCTTTAGTCCTCTTGCAATTATTTGTCCTTTTTATTTAATGCTATTTCGGAACTCTTCGCTATATTTATCGTCTTCAGACATCTGGTCAAAAGCTTCCAGCTTGTACAAAATAGCTGCTTATGATGTGTTCTACTTCACTAGTTAAATTAGCGCACGGCGCGCAACTCGACGCTGTAATTTTGACTTGAACGAACGTTAAAGTTCCGTTTAGATCAAACGGTAACTTCGATTACGTGCTGCAGCTGCGCTCATCGGCTGCAGCTGTTTGTTTCACATTAAAAGTAAAACAGGGTGAAATAAGCGTTAAACGAGAAACTAAGCACATCTAAAAACAAGGAGAGAACTCCTGGAAAATGGAAATTTTACAGTGTTGAGTAATACCACCGTTAGTCGAGCACAGTAGGCTCTTCACGCCTATATCATTGATAGATCGAACCATAGCGAGGAAACGCTTACATGAAAGTAAGGATCACCAATAGCTTGATCAATAATGAATTCACGAGCAATTTTGGTTAACATATCCGAAATATAAAGCTTACCTATATGTTAGAATTTAAATGTGTAGATTGACATAAATGCTTCTATATTTGGACTACATCGGATCTACTATAGAATTAAACAAGTGCATTTAACGAGGGCAGAATCAAAATGATGTAGGTTGCTCCTCGGTGGACAATAAACTAAAATATGTAAAAAAAAAATGTGAGTATATCACAAAGTAACAAAGTAGCGGTGTCACGATGATTTGCGAAGTGATTTGAATAGAGCTGTAATAAACAATACGCCCAAACAAAGTACACTCGAGTAGGTTTAGCACCGAGCAGAAATTGTGTCCTAACGTCGTATCTGAACTATCAGGACATGACAACGAATTGCAATAATAACACGAACAGCTGCGCCTGCTTAAACCTACTTTAAACTCACGTCCTATTAGAACAACTATTAGAACGCCGATGAAATGCCCGCGATGTCGAACTAATGCAGTCCAATGCATTACATACCTACCTGGCCATATAACCTGTAGAAAGCAGCCAGCAGACACACACGCAAAAGCTTTGCCTTCCACGAGCGTCGCCACAACAATGCAGCAGTCAGTTCGTGACGTTTATGGTGCATTCGGCTCAAAGAGAAAAACCGTTGAAAAATAGTAACCAGCGAAGCACTACTTTCACGGTTAGAAGCTGCAACAATAGTTTCCCTTTGGAAGCTAGGGGCTGCCACTGTTGTTATCGTTATTATTGTAGTGGGACGGCCGCGTCTATTCCGACAAGGCCACGGTGCAGGCAGGCGATAGCGGCGCCGTCGGTGATGGCGCCGGCAGCAGAATGGTGACAAGCCAGCAGGCCGATCAAAAATCATTTGGCAAGGCAATGGAATGGATAGCTTTGAACTCCAGCTGACAATCAAACACTTTTGTAAGCTACATTCCCTAGTTCTGTGTGATAATCGTAAATACTATACTCTGTATTATCCGCAGTAACAGTAGACTTAAAATAATACCAGAGATGGGACGCTTTTAGCGTATACATACTGAGTGATCTCACTTCTTGGGAAAGAGAGAACGGTCAGATAGAATCACTTGCATTTGTTTCTGTGGCGCTCTTGATTTTTCCGCTGTTGCCATGTAGGAGCAACGGCAGCGCCGAAAAACCTAGCCAAGATTGCGCGCGCTATGGGTTATGCTGCTACAAGTTCCGCTCTTGTTTTCGCTATCAACGTTGTTTAATCTTTAGCCGTTAGCGTTCCCCGTAATCTTGTTGTGGTATAACGTGAACGGAATGACCGTGCCGCTGCCGCCGTTGCAACAAAACTACCTGCCAGTTGATAAGAAGTCAGGCGCCAATAAACTATAATTACTTAATAATGAACGCAATACAATAGAATTGGCTGTTTATGTTGTACATGATAATTAGTTGCGGGCTTGGTCTTCGTTAACTAGGCTACATTATTGTGCTAAATAGCAAACTTACCTACTTTCATGTTTACAGACACATACGATGTTGTTAATGTTACACAGTGATACAATCGCTATCACTCCGGCAAACATTAAAGCGAGACAGAGAGAGAGAGAATGACACGATGTTCTTTCTGCAGACCAATAAAGAACAGAGACTGTCGCCCTCACACACAGTCACAGTCATGAATCTCAGTGTCGTGCATTGCAGTTGTAGCAGCTATCGAGCCGCCGTCGCATACGCCTATTAGAGAACCGCCCTTGCAGGTAACAGTCTTAATAAAAAACATACGTACGTAATATATCAAACTACAAATATTGTTGGGTCCGTTGTGCGTCTACGTGTGCGCTTGAAACTAAGAAATATTCACATAGATAGAAATTTTGTGCTTATCTAACAGATTGACGCTATTCCTTTTGTTATTACGTCGTCTGCGTCGACAAATGGATAAGCTAACTTTGACGCATTCTGCTAGCTAGACCCCTCCTTTCTTCGACGACAAAGCTAAAGCCATTCCAGTTGTTCGTTCGCTTGCTTATCTGTTATCGAATCGCACAATATGTCGATCAGAGATACATACACAGACAGGTGATAGCGTTACAGTAGTAATGATAATGAATAGAAAGCAAAAACGGATGCATGCCGTTATAAATCACTATGTACTTACTTAAAATATGTTTTAATTAAGCTATGACGTGTCGACACAAGCCTTCGGCTATTCAAAGCTAACCGTGTGGTGTGTTCCGTACGCGTAACCGACTGATTCTGGCTAAAAGAAGTCGCCGTGAGCCACCATTCTAGCTAGAACTGTTTTATCCTATATGTTACTATGTAGGCTCAGGTCCAGAATACAAATCCCGTATAATATACAAGCACATAACATACATGTTGAGCTAAGCCCAAAATTACTCTCTTTTCCTAGACGTGCTTTTAGATGCAATAAAAATATTGTATTTTTCTGCTAGTTGTTCACGCTTATCTTACTATCTGAGTCAAGACCTACTATTATCCGTATTGCACCTGAACGTCACGCGAGCGTCCACACTCATCTCCGGGTATGCCGCGAAGCATCGTGGTTTGTTGCCGTATCGCTCTGCACGAGCGTTTCCTACAATTGAGGAAACAGTACATTACTTCTAACATAATATCTTGTTTAATAGGTGCAGCAATAACAGCATCGTTTGGCATTAAGAAAGGCCAAACGCATGCGCAACAGATTTTCATTTCAGGCTTGCCAACGCAAGCCTTTGACGCAAGTCAAAGGCAAAAGTTCACAACTAATACAATGCGTTACTGTACGTTCTTCTCGTCATAATTAGCCTTTGCTATTTCTATCCTGTGCTAAGAGATCGAATCTGACGCCTTTTGGTGCGTGGTTTGTATCTGCGTGTCGCAGAAGTCAGGCCTCGCGGAATTCAGTTCTATAGTAAGGTTCTGCTATCTAAACGTGTATTAATCGGGAAGCATTTCCACATTGATATTTTTTGTGAATGATAAGCCTAGCGCTTATTAATGATTGATGGCTGAATGAGTTAGTTGTTCTACGGGATCGAACTAATGAAAGCTTTCTGCAGAAGACAAAGCAGAGGCTGAAAAGTGCGCGCAATGATGTCCACCAACTTCACGACCGGTATCAGCAGAACAACTTCCGTTGTGGTAAGCTCACTCGTAGAGTAAAACTGTTCTCATATGATGGCGCTTCCACGCTTGCTTCGTGAGATCCACAAATACTTAACACTACTTAACAACAGCCACAAACGCCTCATCGTCTGTTATATTTCATGCGCAGTTTGGGCGTTCTACATCGATGACTAACGATTACTCTGACTGTACGCAAACGAAACGACTAGGTCGGGTGCGCATATAAATTAGATTAGAAATAAATAGCATTGATGACTTCACTGTCCCTAAGTCACGATGATCAGGGTTATTAGAGAACGCGAATTTGTTATTGGTCAGTAGACTTCAACACCATACACCCGCGACAGTCATTGCTACGCAATGGGTTTTGGCATGACAATAATGAGTGTGCGTTGCATCGCCTGTTCTTCCGAATGCGTGCACGTCGATGCTTCTAGTCAGAATCGTGGCGGACTTGCACCCTCTGAAACTTGAATAAGGATCGGTAATACAATGTATTCGGACGCAAAAGTCCAATCTGTAACCTAAATTGTGCTGCCATCAAATGCATATACCGGCTGGATAAATCCTTTCGGAATACAATATTTACGACAAAATTTGAAGATTTCAATAAGCTACAGCTATGCGTCGGTTAATAAATTACTCAGCGCAATGTCTGACTAGTTAACACACGCGTCTGCCCTGTAAATTGATTTCGGTCCACTAAACATTTTTCTATACCTATGCCCTACCGAGATTAAGCGTTAGGTTCATTGATTCATCTGAAAATACATTGGCGAGTCACTGCCTATGTCTGAGATGCGTAAAAATCATCTGCAGTTACAGCACTAATGACGGAGCGAATGACAACAGTTTTCCCCTAAAAATTGTACCAACATTCTAATTCATTTTGACCAGGCCACGTCGCCATGGAAACCTTAAGCTCAACGACCTGTCAAACCAGGAGCAACGCTGGCAAAGGATATTGTCAAACAGAACAGAATTCACTTGTCAAATTTGTTCGGTGTTCATATCTCTTAAAATGTCACCTAATGCTATTGGTACCTCTACAATGATTATCATAGACAACAAAGCATTTCGATGTTATATTGGGTCCTCGATGTAACGACAGTAACGTCACCTTGCCAGTGGTCTCTTTTCCGGCAGTGTCCTCCACGCCATTAGCGCCCCTTATCGAGGAGTCGACAGCAGCCCCCGCAGGTGAGAAACACCAGAATTAGCAATGATTCAAGCGAACATGCTACTCTCTAAACATCGGAATATATTTTGCGACGGTCGACCACCGGTAGCTTCTGATGTGGCGCGTCAGTTAAGAAATGCCGGCTAGTATAGATCTCTCTGCATACGATAATGTGTATGACGACGAGTCTCAACGGCTACAGTGGCAGTCGAAACCAGCGCGGCGACGGTTGAGCAATCGCAGGTGTGCCGGTCAATTTAATCTGTGAACGGTCACTTGGCTGCCAATGCGCCGGCAGTGGAAAGCTTATGTCCGCCTATGCTATATAAAGCATTAGAAGAGTATGTGCGCGTGTGAGTGTGCGGGCGGCCCGCTGGCCCCATGTTACGAAGGCTCTTCTAACCGGACAGGTATGGACCGTTCTGTTCGAGCTTGGAAGGTCGAAGAAAATGTCGAAAATACGATGTCAATTTGACGTGGCCGTGAGGCCGGTCGTGCTAGTAGCAGCCGCGTAGTCATCGATATATGTATGGGGGAACTGGTGATGACAGACATTTATTCAATGACATTCGCTGCTTTTCAAAGTGATCGATTTGTGCTAACAACAATGACAACAACAATAAGAAACAGAAAAATGGAGAGTCAATGAACGCAATCCAAGGACAAGCGAATAAAAACAAAGCAAAAAAGGTATATTCTCAGGATCCCTCGCTCTGCGAACAACTTTACAGCTTTACTTTAACGACTTCGACATAGTTCTCATCGATGCTACCTGTTCCTCAGAAAAAGCAAACGTTGTCGCTTTTTCGAGGAAAAAGTAACTGCAGCAACTCGAGGAGATCTATCAGCATCGAATGAAGCGTTTTTCTCTGTCTATATTTGCAGCAAGACGGCAATAAAGCCAGCTCGCCGAACCGTGACCGGGACAGCGGCAGTAAGACACCGAGAAGATATCGGTAGCGTCAGCAACGAAGCCTTTGTGAAGTCCCTGGACCTGCCCCTGTTACCCGTACAGACTAGGGCGGTCTATGGCAATGTCGTCCAATAGCGGCGGGCAAAGAAGAAAAACTGGAGTAATGAAGGAATCGACGAGTCGTGAGACACAGGTAATTCAGGAAAGGCATTGAAGAACAGAAACTCAGTCGAAGGAATGTGCCGTCAATGGAACATGGAGAGACGAGAGCGGTGGAGACGCTGTCCGTCTGTTCTTTAACCTTATATTAAAGAAAATAGTTGAGCATGATGCGATCTTTTTCGAGAAGTTATTTTTCGACTTGTTGATTTAGGATGATTTGTTTCAAATTGTGTCACATTCTACAATGCATGAATGCAGTTCTTGGTGGGCTCAGCACGGTAACGTTATAGCACGTCGCGACAAAATAGCGCCATCTCACAGTCTACTAGTGGTTCAACCCGTTAAATACAATAGTTGTCTGTTGGTAACGGTCAAAATCGACGGTTAGTTTAACCCTTTATCTGTATGTATATGCTCAGATACGAACGAAAAGCTCATACGTGATAACTGCTAAAGCCCGACTTGGTTTCTGCGTATGTACCTGCTTATTCCTATAACATGACCATGCACAGCATCGGTAGATGTATGAACACACACCCACACACAACGAACGGAAACATACGTCAATGACACAGCATCACTGTCCGAACGTCTTGAGCCTGGCTCCAGCGACGGAATGACTCTAAGCGATGGCCATAGCAATGTTGCTCCCCTTCGCTCTCTCTCCTCCCTCTATTTGATCTTTGTGGATCCCTTCCTTTCATTTTGGTCGGCCTGTCGTTAAGTTGCTGGAAGTGACTGCACGCTCCGCCATCATCGAAGGTGACTCGGCTGCCACATAATAAGTCATCCATTTACTTGTGTCGCTCAGCCGGACATAGCATTCGCACCGCCGCACCAGTACGTAGAATAATACATCTCAGTGGTTACAAAAGCAATTTCCATATTGGGGTGGATTGAGCCGAGGCTTCTGGAGGGACGCTTGAGCGACGCTGGTAGACAGCGCGGACATCTCACGTAATAGTATACCTCGTTTGTTTGTTCATTGCTTCGCAAACAATCGCTTGCTGGTGACAAGAGGGCTCATTCCCCGTCACAGTTATTACTACTGCTGCTACTACTGCAGCAGCGGCTGCTCGCGTCCATCGCCGATCCGACGGCCACACGTCGCTGTCGCATTGTGGGTTTTTTATAGTTTGCCGTCCGCCAGAGTTGGTGGGGCCGACAGCGACGGTGGAGACCGTTTCAAATGGCTGAGCGGCCGCAAAGGCCGAAACAACGGGGGCAAAAATACTTTAACGGAAACCTACCTGTAATAGGATTTCAATATGTCGCCACGGACTTTTACGGTAACGAATGTGTCCGACCGAGGACGAACAGTCGGCATTTGATCGACCATCAAAAGATTTGAAGAACAAGAGCGGCGACACGAGAACAGGGGGAATCGGAGGGTGAGAAAGCAAACACCGAACAAGCAACGACCAGTTTCAGGGCATCGATCGAGCCTGATTTTCCTCAACTAACATCGCCACAACTAACTAATGTCAATTATTGCTAAGTATGTTGTCGCCAGATCGCAGCAGTAGTAATACTACTGTACATAATAAATAGTTAATCGCAAGGTTAAAGTTGTTGTTGTTGCCGCTGCCTTGAGTAGTGTTGCAGTTGTGCTTCCTTCTACTGACGTTGGCCATCAAAATGGCGGCCTGCGGTTCCTTTACTGCAAACGCTTCAGTCATGCGTTAAGTGATTCCAGAATCGAGATAAAAATGGCGACGGCTTATTATCATAGGTGAGAAGGGCCATTCAGAGCAAAAAGAAAAGAATCTGTGGGTTACTATTGGGATGATACTACTATTCTAAAAAGATTACGCTATATTTACTGGGCTAATTGATATCTTTATTTGATATTTCATTAAATAAGGAACTTCCGAGAAAATTAGTTGGAATATTTTTTTAATAGTTAAGAAACTAAGAATATGGCTATAACAATGAGTGGTTCAATTGCGCACCATCTTCACTACCACTGTACACAACCGCATTAATTTATAAATTCGATTTATCGTCGTTTATCTTCTCCAGAAAATATGTTCTATAGAACCAACAGCAGCTAACAACAGTATGAAATGCTAAGCTACTCAGAAATCATTTTCTCCCGTTGACACTGCAAGACCTAAGCAGCTTAACGCCAACGCAACGCTGTTTTTTTTTTTATCGCAAGCTCCTATCGGACCACATCGTCGTCAATACGCGCAACACTGGTCTGTTTCAGCAAAATTGGCTTGGCCAGCAGCTCTGCTTATGTAAGATTCATATGTACGTCCTTACGAGTATTAGTCCATCATCCTAGGTGCGGTTCTCGGGGTCTGGCGATTGATTCGTCCGAAATCTACACAAATGTTAGCAGAATATCTGAGCATGTGCTTCAGGTTTAAATTTTCAGTGTTGACAAGTGCATCCCCGATAATCACACGTAATAATCGAAATGTAAATATTTACTTAATTTATAATTTTTTTCAACACTTTTATACATATCTACTTTAGTCCCGTTTAGTCACATCAAATGAAATTAACACAAACTAGCCAACACGTAACTTACGTAGTAGTAGTAGTACGATGATGTCGCCGACCAATCAACCGAATCGGTGACGTTGTTTCAACCGTTGATTCTGCAACTCTAGTTTTCCATGGCCCTTTCTCGAAATAAAAGCCATCACCTTCTGTATGCACTTCACTCGTCGTTTATAACATTATAATTCTGTTTTCATCGTACTTCCAAAAGAACTGTTTCACGAAACGATCGGTCACTATGGCTCCGTTTTTGGCGCCAGCTTCAGACACCTTTGGTTCGTACTTCTTAACGCCGTTACCGACTGTCCTCGCCAATAATGTCTGTTAACAGTAGCGGAATAGCTAATGGCTTTATAGCTATTAATTGGGCAGAACTGCTTTTCTTTTTTCCCCGATCTTTGCTCACAGGCGCGATTCGCTCAAGATACGATGATATTTCGTCCAACGGTGATGAAAGTAGCGATGGCGGAAACGCACGCTTTACAGAGGTCAGACTGTTTGTTGAAAAACGACATACACACGAGAGTAGGTAAAAGTGGCTCGTGCAGTCCGATGGGAAACGTATTGATTTGGTTCCCTCTGGCTTTCTATCTCAGAATTCGCGTGCGTTGCAGGTACTCGATTTTGAGTTCGAGCAATGAACTATGAGGCGGCCAGCACCTCGATTTGCTTCCTTTTGCTTAATTTTTATTGGCAAAGTAACACGATAATTTACTAGAGACTTACTACTCTTCACCAGCCATCTGCAAAAACTGCAGCACAACAACCATAAATCTGAGTGGCGGCAAAATATATACGGGGTACAACCATCGAGAATTAAGGGTAGCGACTTTGCGACAGATATAATTGGCCTTGCTTAATGATCGAGTGAGTTTATGGCTAAACAGAACTCTGGAGATACGAATGAGCGAAATCTACGGTAAAAGTGGCACCACTGGCAAACATTTAACCGGCGGAATAACAAGGATAACTCGATGCTGCTTCCGCGCTAATGAAGACCATTTATAATATAGTTGGTGTTTCTTTACAAATATACTAATCGTGCTGCCTGCAGCTGTTTAGTTGACAGTGATTTTACAATAGGCATATATATATATATATATAGATATAGAGATATTGATATATATATATATATATATATCGCTCACCAAAGTATCGCTCACCTATATATGTATATAGGTGAGCGATACTTTCTGCGGCCTTCAATTTCTGACCGCCTTTCATACAGTTGTTTTCGACTCTACTGGTACTAGAAGTGGCCTATTGTTGTCATAGCTACGCAATGAGGATGAAGGAGCAGAAGTCACGTTGTCTGAGTGGTGAGTACCCCAGGTAGACCACTTTCTAGAAGAATTCTACACATAGAGCTCAACAAAGAGAGCAGTTACATAGAATAATCATATGAACAAATATAGTCTGATACGATCAATACTCAAACCGTTCTAATTGTCCTACTAGTAGCAGCAACGCTCCAGCTCATTCTGTTTACGCTGGTGTTCTTGATGGCCAAAGGAGTTCGACCGTTTTCGGTCAATCAGCCCGCGGACCGCTGGTTCCAGTCGTACACAATGTGCGTATCTGTTTGTGCTTTTTACAGGGTGGGGAGCAGTTCATCAACAACAGCACAGACACGCTCACTCAGTGGTGATTGTACTATTTTTAGTCGCTGTTCACCGTTCTTTCCTATCGCATGACTACACTGTAAATGTAGCCCCTATCGTAGCTACCTCATACAACTTGACGACTGTCGCAGCAGCATCTCCTACAATGCTGCTACCATCGTCACCACTTGTCCCTACTGTTGTCTGCCGTTTTTGATTGGTTGCCCGACCGCTTGTACATCATTCTCCTCTGCCTTCTCTTCTTCTCATGTCCTGAGGTTCCTAGGTCTTGTCCTACACTACACCACGACCATGACACTGCCTAGCCAACTAATCGTCGTATCTTTGCTTGCTGCTCAAACTGGAGTCCGCCTGCTGCTGCTGCTACCGCCGCGGCTGCTGCTGCTGGTACTGTCGTCCGTTGTAACGAGCGCCAGCGCTGTTCTCAGCGAGCGCAGCAGGCCACAGCTCACCCGACTCTGCTATCTTTACGACTGCTAAACAACGGACCAACGATTGAGCGGGCCAAACCAACGTTGGCCACCATGGACCGCACCGATGGATTAACTAAGCAACACGGGACGACGACAGGCCGATACCGATCGGACGGACGGACGGACAGACAGACAGCGGACACAGACGGCGCCAGCGGACTGGATCTTGCGAGAGCGAGGGAGAAAACGAAGCACAGACCCACAGAACACGACTATCCGAGCACTACTTACTCAGTAACGCAACGGACAGCTATTTACACAGTATAACAAGTCGAATGTCTGCTTGCCGCTGCTACTGTTGCTGTACGTTCGTCTGCTAGTAAAAAGCCGTGCTATGCCCTATTCGGCGGCCAGCCAGCGCGATGTTGTCAAGCGTTAAACACGGTTGCCAACCGTCGCGTGTCTTGCACATTGTCTAGCGCATGTGTGGGTAGAGGGAGAAACCTAAACGAATGGATGTATTCTGGGCGACTGTCGTGCGCAGGGAAGTGGCATGAATGGGTGACGATTGGCGGCTGATTCGAAACGAGGTCACTGCACGAGAGACTGGGACGGTACCGCGCAGTGCAGCAAAGCCTGTGGAATGAAACGAAAGGTGAACAAAGATCGAGCCGTCGAAAGCTCGAGTGCGACGGACATACAGGCAAAAAAGGAGATGCATTAATAACATGAAAAGGAAAAATAGGTGTCTGCTTACACATTAAATGAATTCACAATCTTTGCACACATTAATCTGTTCATTCGTTCGTCATTAATAACACGTGTCGGGCTAAAAAATTGCATGAGTGCACACATCAAGACAGAATTCGTACAAGCCATAGTCTAGCAAATGAAATTCCATAAATCCTTAAAAGATAAAAAGAAAGACTTAAATATGATTTTTCAATACTGTGTTCATGATAGCGTTTTGCTTCATGTCGAGCGAAGCTCTCATTTATAAGTCCTTTTTGTCAAGGATACGTTAACGTAGAACGTTATAAACGTGTCGCCTCAAATCTGTGCTTCCGCCTGACGCTTGATCGAAAGCGTTCATATCTGAATATTAATATTTAAAATAAATACAAGCAGTTAAACTTCAAATGTAGAAGGCTTCTAAGTGACTTCTTTCCTATTAAATTTCACATGTCATTCAATGTATTACACGGCGATTATAAAGTTTTATTAACCGCTACTTTCCAGTGACAAACGGCATTAAGTTTTTATTCTAATGCTTGAAATTATTAGGCCTGTAAAAATCCAACAGGATTCAATTGTTCCATAAGTATCTTGTATATACGATTTGATATCGCATTGTTTCAAAGTAGAAATGCATTATAGCATGTACTTTTTTAACAAGCAACCAAATAAAATAAAAAGATTCTCGCTAAAAGCCCAATCACCTTATCAGGCTATTTAGTGCTGAATTACGGCTGACGGTAAACCTTTATCCGTGTCCACAGTTTTTTTCTTTTCGAGAAACCCGAGTTAGCGGGCTACATCTATTGTTCATCTTCGGAAAGTATTTTATGCTTCTGATGTCCATTGTAAGTATTACTATCACCTTATGTCCGAACGTACTCAATGCAACCACCACCGAATTTGATTCTCCTCCGGGATCACGCTATTCTTACGCCTAATGCCTTTCTGGTTGGCGGTAAAGATTAGCCATACCTCGTCTATGCTTCAGGCGGATTCTTGTTAATTAGAAATCCGCAAATGCCCATAGAATACATCAGACGCATTTCTACATGCCCTGGAATCACTTTACTAGGCAGTCATTTTTCAATCAATTTCCACATCCCTAGTATTTGGATTTTAGTTATGTATTACGCTACATGTAAAGTGCCAGTTTTGACCGTCAAAGACCTTACACTTTAAGCTCTGTTCTCCTAAAAAGCCCCGTGAATTGCAGTAATGTGTTGTTGTGCTGCGAGTCACGACATCTGATCACCTCCTCACTGATCTTTAACACTTCAATTATTGTTCTTGCACCATTTGCAAGTTATGCTTTCATTTAAGCTTTCTTTGCCTGATGTCATCACTAGCCTTCAATGAATTTGCACAGCACTGTGGTCTTCGAAGAACAAAACCTTAACCACTGAACGCTGATTTTCGCGACCAAAAAATATTTTTTTTATTGTGAACTCGTTTATCCTTGATTTACTCAACCGGTTTACACTCACACGTTGCTATAGGACTAAGGTATTTACAGACTGAACTGCGTTTGTTAGAGGCGCTCAGTTCAAAAAGCTTTTAACTTCAAACTCCGCCAAATTCGTTTAATACTGTCGCTTATGAAGCGAGAAACGGTTACCTTTTCTGCAGTAAAAAGAGCATCAGACGGCGCGCGCGCCACTCTCTGAGCTCGCCAAAACGCGGTCTATAGTCACTACACAACGCTGAATAATTTATTTGATCTATTATTATATGCGGAAATAACCAATATGCAGACACAGCTAAAGTACAGATTCTGAAATTTCATTAACATTATCGTATCACAAGTATAACGTGTACTCAGACAAACCCTGCTGTCACCTCGCAAGTGGGGTTGCTGAAGCTTACACAGATTTAATGACATCGCTTGACTGACTGTACGTATGAAGGTGTGAGAGCTCAAGCTGCTGGCAGTGCGAGTCAACAATCTCTGTTCTGCATTAGCGTAGGTTTAACAGATGGTCCTGCCTTATTTTTTTGTGGTAGAACGACTAGTACCAGTTGGGTCTTGACTACTTTAAGCTTGCCACACACTTGCCCAGTCTAGCCCTTTCCAAAAGCGACAAAAGAACCCTCACTGGCTAAAGGCCCGCTAGTCGTTGCCCGAAGGTCGGCTACAGTCTCGCAGCCCACCCAAACGTCTCAGAATCACTTATGAGTCTACGAAAATCAGCTCAGCGACTTCCGTCGCTGAGAAGATCGACCAAACGCAATCGAACGATGCGCACACTGTTAGTACTATGGTGTATCGCAGTAGGACAGCAGCAATGCACGGCTTCATGTCCACACCCTGGATCACCAAAGTTCGGACGCCTAATCAACGCGACATGGACTCGCTTTCCACGAGGGCATTCTATCGAATATACCTGTGACGAGGGGCAAGTCCTATTCGGCGAGCCTCGCAGACTGTGTACAGAGTCTGATCGTTGGGAACCACCTGAAGTACCGCAGTGTCTCAACAATCTTGTCGCAGTTAAAAACGATCTCAAGATCCAACATAACCGAGATGGATCGGCCGAGATCCTTAAGTCGTTTGATAAAGATTATTGTCAGAGCATCGGCGGGATTGAATACATTTGGAATGTGACGTTGTTAGAAAGCGCATTGGTCACCAATCTCGAAGTGCGTTTTCGACAAACACCTGAAACTCTGGCTGACGAAGAGGCTGTCGGCCAGGGTAAGATAGAGATGGAAGCATGGATGGAAACACCAACCGAAGATGACCCAGACGCCGGTCGGGTCATGTGCGATTCGGTAACAGTTCTCGTCCCGATGCGGAAGAACAGCTTTCAGCTTGTATGTAACGGAAATGGCACGGTGGTCAATCTTAAACTCGTTGAGACATCAGTGGCAGCCGTAACCGTCGACATCTGCACAATTGCCGTACTGTCCCCCGATACAATGCCACCGAAACTGTGCTACAACCCAAATAATAAGGACATTATTATCTCGACAATGGACAATATGTGCTTCTATCTGAACACAAAAAGGTTCAATGCTAACAACTCAGCTCTGATGTGCAGCTCGATCCATGCTGAGCAACTCTCCAGGGAGGAGGTGATGCGTCGGCCGAATCTAAAATACTTTGTTCATACATTTCTTGCGTACGTCAAAAAGGACGAAATCGAAGTGTTCTTTAGGTGTCCCGCAGACAACCGAAGTTGTGCCACATTTAAACTCGACACCGATATCGACACGATGGAAAAGGTCGGCAAAATCGAAGCAGAGAAAGCGAACGTTGAACTGCAGGTGCTCTGCAAAGCTCCTCCTATACATTGTGGTGTACCATTCGTAGCAACTGCTGCAACCAAGTCGAAAGTTGAGGGTATCTGGGAACGCCAGCTCAAAACAGGTTTCATTCCTGAGTATCCCGTGGGGGTTAATGTGACCTACAGCTGCTGGAAGGGCTTCACGATGGTGGGGCCTGAACGAATTACTTGCTTAGAGAACGGCGAATACGACATGGAGCCTCCGCTTTGTGAATGGATCCTTCCGGTAACCGAAACATTTATGGCTCTCATCGTCTTTGGCACCATGCTGTTGATCTGGATCTGCATCGTTCTCAAGGAAATCTTCATGAACTGGCTTTTTCGACGCGCCATCGAATTAAAAAAGTGAGCCTTCGTTAGTGATAATAGCAATAATGCCAACACAGTGCAAGATTCAAAACATATATTTACTAGTCGTAGCAGAAATTTGCTCCCACCAGAAATTTAACCGAAGTGGGTTCTGCTGACTGGTTTTCCCAACAAACCCGCTGCTAATCTCAACAATAGTAACTTCTTGAACTCCTCATTTTTTTTAATTGTTTAATTTGCTGATTATTAATATCTGATAATAAATTTTGCCCACACTAGATTTGAATTAACATGGCAGTATGCTTGGTAGTCAAGTCTACCATGGCAGCATGCTGAAAGTAATGCGCATTAGCCAACTAGGCCATGCTGCCCCTGAATAGTTCTACGGAATTTTGCACCTGCCACCGTCTACCCTTAGTCACACTGTAATTTCCAATTTTGAACCTATATAGAGTAGGCAATGGCCAGAACTATAGGAAGGGTTAATTTTTTTAGGGTTTACTAGCGAAGCACAAGGGGTTTTTGCGTCGCAGATGTGCCGACGGCGTTCGATGCAGTAGCAGCAGAGGCAGCAGCAGCAGCTCGCATAGAATGTTAGCATTCGATCGTCGGCGCTCGGGTACGCGTGTTCGTCTTCCGAACGTTCACCACCTTTTCCTTTCATTTTACCACTGCTACTACTCTAACATACGACGTTTCGTGTGTTTGCGTTGACGCGCGAGTCAAGCTCGCCATGTTATAGTATATTGAGTTCCGTTGCAACGAATAGCAGGGAGACGCTCATATCGCTAGTAGAGATTCATTTGGGATTGCGGTGGTGGAAATTGATAATAACTAAAAGTCTAAACCACTGAATTAAGACAGAAAAAAAATTACCGGTCGGTGTATTTTGCTGTAAAGCTTACGATCAGGATTAGTGCTAAATAATGCGGTAGTCCTATGTTTTCAGAGTTTTTCGAAATGCGCAGCGCTAAAAAGCTCCTTCAAATAGATATATTATAATAGGAACGGAGTAATCGTATAAGTCGAATGGTGTTTTTGAGATGCCTAGCAAGCTGCCAACAGCGGTTGTAGTTAGGAAGATTTCATCTTAGTCTGCACAATACCGAACGATGGAAATCTCTTCATCTAGCTCATTGAAATAATAATGATAATAGCCCATTTGAATGTATGATTGGAAGCCCTGTCTCACCTATGCAAGTTTCGTACTGCGATTTCTCTAATTGTGTACTATCAACTACACTCTCGCGTTCTATCGATATCGTACAGGGTACTGGCTTATATTTCTTTTTTTAATCAAATTGCCCCCTTTGTGGGATTGATGCGTTGCTTGCTCGAAAACGCTGGCAATTGGCATCGATAGTTTTAGGCAAAAGACACAAGTTACGAACCTTCATAATCTCTGCAGTGCCTTGGTCTATAGAAATTACTCGAGGCACCTTGCGCAAGCGGCACTCAAGCCCGATTTCATCTGTAGGCCCTATCGAAATACATAAACTGATGTGGGCTAAGATATCGTTGTGTCTTATTTAGGTAAACTGAAATTCTTGATCCTCTCTACAACCCAGATACATTACAAAATTAACTAGTCTCATTTGAACAGATCATCTTGTGTCGGAAATAAAATGTCAGTGTGTCTCGTTTCATTCAAATTCAAAAACTTTCATGATACGCATAGTCGCGGATAGATCTAGCATTTATTGTGACAGATCTCTCAAAAGATCTAGCCCTAACGGGCAACGTTCATTTGGATTTATACCATTTCTGCTTTAGCCAAAGACGATTGAGTAAGTCGCTCGTATGATTTCAGCCTTGACTTACCTTTTGAACCGTAACCTCTTAGGACGAGTTACGTCTTTCTGCCTACAGAGTTCGACTCGTGACACGCCTCAGCACCCGCACACACGGCGACAATTCGACGAATCGATCAGATGTAAATTTCGTACAGATAATACGAAATAACGGCCATTGCTGCAAGCTCACAGGCTGGCGTAGGCCATAGCCATATGAGCAATTCAGGACCAAAATCATTTCGAAATTGAAGCCTAAACAAATGGAACGTACTAACTTTGAATAAGCATACTGTACTATGGGTCGCGAGTCCTTGCGTCTGTGCACGCACGATGCCGTACTTGGATCGCTGGCAAATAATGCGACAAAGCATATGCTACGTAAATAGGATACTGGGTCAAAAATTGATCAACCCAGTTATACTGTGTTAGGACGATGTCTCGGTTGAATGGGCTTTAAACAACGCAGTGGGTGAGCATGCGTGCGTGCGTGTTCAGACATAGGACAACGCTAAAAATAGAACTCTAGTCAGTTTAGCTATACTCAAATAATCATGTGCATAAAACAAGAAATGGCTGGTGTTGCGGACGCTATACAAGTTTTACTTAATGGTTCTATCTGTGCACCGCACTGTATAGGAACTTGGTCATCCCTGCACACAAATGCAGTTTGTTTAGATGACAAATACTTGAGCTTACATATGTGACAGCTTCTCAGACAATGCGTTTCTTAAAATAGAAATTGACCTCTGTTTTTATTGGCTTATGGGGTACGGTCGACTATGGACAAAGGCGGGAAACTTTTGATGAGAGTACCGACAACTAATGCTATTATGGGTAAAGTATAACTCGTGAAGAAGGTCTAGAACCAGATAAAGTACGGTTTCGTAATACATCTGAGCTTCTCGCTCCTTTTCCTTTCGGCTGAGTTGGCGCAACGAAAATAGAAATGCAAGACACTTTGTAATCTTGAAAAATAAATTTAGTTCTATAGGCTCCAGTAAATTTTAGTAAATAAGCAAAATATTCAAACTTGATGGATTAAAACGACCCAAGTGAGATTATACACCTGATTCTGAACTGGATGATTCCTGATGCAAACCCAACAACAAAATTAAGTAGATTGGTTACTGGGAACTAGATTTACCTAGACTGGTTCACCCCATAGCTTTTCGAAGAATCACATAATAATGAATTGCAGGATTATTTAGGTTACCAAATCGATAAGGGTAAGTTCTAAACATTGTATTCCTCAAAGACAAGATTATTGAGAGATTGATGAGTTTTCCGAACCTTTTCTATTATTAATATTCAACTGTAGTAAATACGTATACAAAGATGTCTAATTTCCAATACAGAGATGCACACAGTCAACAGCTTTTAGCATTCTTATGGGCATCTTAGGTCGTACAGATTACACTAT
>NW_019214166.1:347087-357236 GCF_002532875.2 Varroa jacobsoni | reverse complement strand
AGCTAAACTTCTAATTATAAAAAGAGCTCTCAAAAGCTGGGACTGCGTGAAAAAAATGTGTTAATTTTTTTCGTTTTTAGAGTTGAAACGCTCGTGTTCTGTTAAGTTAGGGGATGCTTTTCGAATGTGGATTGTGCAAAAATACCACGTATTACAAAGCCGCAAAGCTTCTAATAGCATGCATTAATAAGAGGTCAGCGGCACGTGGGCAGGTCTCAAGCAGGTAACTTGGCCCAACTTTAATGTACAATACGTCGCTTTTGTTTATTTCGCCTCCAGTGTTCAGGCACGATGGACAAAGCCGACCCAACGCGCACGTTACACGCGTCGGTAGGCTCCGTTTCTTTTCCTTCACCAGATGAATGCTGCCCAAGGCCGCCCCCTGCGCCTGCAAAAGCCGCTCAGAGCCATCCAAACAGTTTTGTTTCACCCACAGTAAAGCCCAGAATAAAGGCAGTGTTTAACTTCATACGGGATCTTAAGCTTGAAGCGTTTCTTCTGGTGTACGTGATGGCCTTCTCGATGAGGCTCATTACTACGCAGGACATATTGCTCATAAAGGTAAGATATTGATACTGGCAGGCTAGAAAACTAGAGGAATTAAATTTCGTAAATATGTTGTAAATCTTTGCAAACCTCATCTTATAACTATGTTGATTAATGTTGAAGTTTCCGCACGATTTGTCCTTTTCTTTTTTTGTTGTAGGCATGCCTTCAGCAGCAGAATATCTCCGATGCTGAGTGTGCGAAGCCGTCTGAAGATTTAAAATCCCGGATTGAACGTGAGGCAAACACGGTCAACCTATATACTATACTCGTTCAACTTGTGCCTTCAGCCATTCTGTCTATCTTCGTCGGAACCTGGAGCGACAAATATGGTTTGTGTCTATCATGCTGCGTCAGTGGTTAGACCTATAGATGAGATGATCAGGAATCACAGTCAATTCACATATTGATCTGAATATACCGTCACGCTTTATATGCTAGTATCTCAAACTCATATAGAAAACAGACCTAAAGATCACCGAGATATTGAGACATCTCGGCGGACCAGAAAACATACATCATTTGTAACGAAGAGACTAAAGATTGTCACCATCAGCGTTAATTTAAATATCCTGGCTGAATATAACGCCTACAAGGCCTTCACGACGAGGTCAAGCGCAGTTAGTACTAACGCAGAGCTTCAGATATTCATATATACGTAGTGTAGTTCTTTCGAATCACACGAAGTGTTTCATAAACGCTGGGATTTCGTTGGAATACGGATATACGGCAAAACATCACGACATTAAATTATCTATGTAGCTCATTTACGTACTGTAAAATGTGTCCCGTGCCATGTGAGTGCCTGATATGAGCGGCGTTATATATATATATGCATGTAACTTTACTACGAGATAGGTGTGTTTGCCTGCGAGGATCAAATGATGTTATCACCAAAGTGATTTGTTGTGAATTGGCTTTGTTACGGTATAGTGGACCACTAACGGGGTTGGTTACCTTAGCTGCAAGAAAATACCAGTATGAGTTGTTACTGCAGCACTGAATTAATCCTCTTCGAGCTTTCGCCAGCTTGCCATTGTATTTCCATCAGCGCATTGGAGATTTCGCCAAATATTCTCCAGTCAAACAATTTAAAAGACACAGACAAGTAATGGCACTCGTAGATGACTGGCAGGCTGACCAGTCACACTGAAAGAATAAAGGATGAACCTGTTATTCATTGTGTCAATAACACCCAATAACTTTTCAGAAATATCATCCCTAGCACAGCCAGCTTCTCTCTGTCTGTGTGAATAGCTAGCTATTCTGTGTAATGGATTCGTTTGTTTGTTCGGTGAGCTCTATCGTTTGAACTTATTTTATTCATTCGGCCGGCCGACGCCAATGCCAGACCGACCGGTCCGCAGGCCCAATGAGTAGTGATTGTTACTAGTGGGTTGTTCTTGTTTTCAGTGCTGAGGATGATGTCGGCTCCAGATATATGCATATACTTGCATAGACATACATAATCAAGGGCTATACAAAAACTATCACGAGACATTGACGATTCGCCAGACGTAATTCCTTTCGTTACGAGCGCGGTTGTTCCGGTATCACCATCACCGTCGCCTTCAGAAGACATAGCAGGGTTGATTTTCTTTGGCTGTACGATAGAGGTTGGACAACCGCTTCTAGGAAACGAACGACTGTCTCATCGTAGCGGGATCATAAGGCAGAGCTAAATAGGACACACGAATACACCAACAGGGCCATGGAGCACATTAATTTACGCAATGGTTTTTTGATGCTAGCATCAGCGTGATAACACCGAACGATTTCGACTCATAGAACGCTTATGGGAGACCAAAGTAAAGAGTGACAAACTATACCTACTTGCTATGGAGGCATCGAAAGACAAACGTGGAGAAAGGCGATGAACTCTGCCAGATTTGAGGTGGGCCATAGTTGTCTACTGTCTATAACGGTACTACAATGCACTTTCAGCACCGATCGGAGATTTCTCCTGTATATGTATGTGGATTTATGCATGTTTGTAGACGTTATAGAGATGTACACATAAATGTACTTTTGGTCGTACACGGTGGTTCATAATCTAATTCATGGAACAGGACGAAAATTGGCGCTAGCTGACTATATCTACAGATGTCTCTGATCTCAAAAACTAGCGACAATGTTGTGTTTTGCGTTCACGCTCATTAGTGGTACGCGTACGGCGACGCCTATTGTGTGGCCGTGGCTGTCATTTAATTCGACTGATATGACGCTAGGGACAGCTTGTGAGGGTCAAGAAGTTTCTTCTCATTTGTATTGCATATAACTTTCAACTGTTGTACGGAGAACACAAAACCCTTTACATGTGGTATCCTAACAAAGGTACAGGTGCATCGAGAAGAAGGGGCTTCGCAGCATTGGAAAGATTATTTCATTTATTGTCACTATCGTATGGGGAAAAGTCAAGACGGGCGGCTGTCAATGTTAACTAAATATCAATGATCATGATGGCGTACTGAATTCTAAAATAGTACAGTATGGTAAAAATATTCGTTGCAGATTTTAAAAATAACATTTATTGGCAACGATGGTTTCATAGCATTTTTGCAGTGGGGCATACGTCCTGAAGTACGCAGGGCTTTACGAATTTTTTTTTTTTGCTAAACTTTTCTGTGGATTATTGATGTAGATATGACTGTTTTGTATTGTGCAGACTAAAAAAAAAACTCATCTGTTTATATATAAGCTAGTGTCTAAGAGCAGTTAATTCTTGCAAAAGTTTTTGCTAATACACTAAGCTTACGCCACAAAAGTCCACGTTCAAAATCAGGTACACATGCATGGCGTCTGCCGACTCCTTTTGATTAAAACCCCGCAAAAATGCAAGAAACGAGCACGACGACGTTAGCTTCCGCCCGAAGATTGTCGCGAGCAAAAAAATATAAGAAAATAACACGTTATTGTATAGCAGTTCTAAAATAAAAAAAAAAGTTAATTTCCGGATTGAGCCGATCTACATTTAAAATAGGTATTGCTTGTTCGGCGGGGCTTTCTTCAGGCAACAAAATCCCAATTCTTGTGGCCGTCGTCGGAGGAATGGTATGCGATGTCTGTAATATTCTCGTTGCGATGTCTCTGTCGAGCTCCTTGTATTGGTCAGTTTTAGCAGCTTTGTCTAACGGCCTTTCGGGTGGCCTTGTGTGCGTTTGGGCCGCCGTATATTCGCACGCGACGATTTCCACGACTCCGGAATTAAGGACTCTGAAGTTTCTAATGATTGGCCTTGCTATACAGCTTGGGTTCCCCTTCGGACAGTTTGTCTCCGGTCAGGTTGGTTGTTATATATCCTTTTTTTTTCAACTTTTAAGTACGATTTCTGAGGGTAGCTTCGTAGTGTATTCGTTTTCTATAGGAATAATGAAGGTTTTCACTTGCTTTTTTCCCACTAAAGGTATTTAAATCCTGGGGCTACGTTCCTGTATATATGTGCTCCTGGACTCTAATGTTCGCATGTTTCATCTGGATGGTGGTAGTAGTTCGGGGTCAAAGAAATCCAGACGTCAGTTGGACCCAGATGGCTGGTGATTTTTTTAAACTCGACAACTTTATGGAGGGTGTGAGGACTACAATGAGACAACGACCGCATTCGGGAAGACGGCAGATCCTCTTTATGCTGATTACAATGTGCATCATTGTCCTTAATGCTGAAAGTAAGTGCTTGTACATAAATCAAATAACTCATTTAGCACTCTCCAGCAAGGCAAACTACAGTAATCCTTTTTCCTCATATTCACAACTCTAGCGCAGGACCAAAGGTCAAATGAAGATAGAATATATTATTTAAGATATTGCGTTAACGTAACATGTATCTAAAAGTGAGGCCCGATATTCGTGAACAAAATTTACCCATGAAAATGTATATATGTATATATATCTATATACAATATGTATATATACACATTGTATATGTATGCACACATATTTTCACATTGATTCATACACTTGATGGAGTAGTGGCACTATGGATCTATCAGCCAACCAAGTGTAACTCATTATGGGATTATTTCTTGACAGCTACCCGCTCGGTGACGTACTATTTCGTGAAGAAACAATTTGACTGGTCTCTGACCAAATATTCAAATGTGACATCCTTGTTTGCTCTGACCAACCTTATCTCGCTTGGACCCATCGTTCTAATTCTCACCAAGGGACTTCGAGTACATGACCTTACTCTGTCAATCATAGGAGTCTCTTCCATGATGCTGCAGAACTTTACGAGGGGTCTAGCCTTCAGAGAATGGATGTATTATACAAGTAAGTACGATCTATGAAGCTTGTCGTTAGACCATTTTGAAAATTATGTATAAAATAGGACAACATACGCGGTATGTTAGATAAGCCTGGTGAATGTGACAAGCAATTTCTATAATTACAAATTTCCGATATTTGTGTATACAAATAGCTTGCTTGAAATTCCTGTCCAAAACTGATTCAACATCAGTTCGGCTTTTTTATCAGCAGCTATCGTAAGAGGGGTATGACCTAGTAGGTGTCACTTATTTTTGAAATTGTTGCTAACTTTCGATGGCTAAGTAAGGCATACGTATTCGTACTGCTCGTTATCATGTTCTACTGAGCATCATTGATCGATATAGCCGACCTCGGTTAAAAAAAAAAAAAAAAAAGCTCGTTTAATAAATTTCCCAGAATGTAAGTTCCTCTTGATTTGCAGCTAATGGGAAGCAAATATCAAGCTACACTGGTGCTTTTTCTGCTTTTTTTTTTTTACATTATGTAAGCATCATAGACAACTTGTATAAACATTGCTATATATGCGCCATGGTGACGCCAAACGATCATAGTAAAAGCTAAACCGATGCCTTACGAGCAAAAAACGGATAGTTGCTTTAATACATTGGTATAATAATCATAGTATTTATTATGTATAATAGCTATTATATAGGTACAAATACAAATCACTTATGTATAGCATACAATTGTTGTTTTGTTGCAGTATGTAATGAAATTAATTAAATATGGCTAGCAGACATGAAAAGAAAAAAGCCAGTTCAATACGCACTGATCGTCCGTGCTATATTGCAAAGGGAACGATTATCCTTTTAGGCGCATACAAATCAAAACAATTTTAGCATGGTCAAGAAGAACATTCTCCTTGCTTCTTTGACCAGAAAACAACCAAAGATTATTGTATAGACATCATGATTTCTTTCTAGGTGGAATCCTGGGTGTTGCCGGCGGAGTATCAACTATTGGCATTACGTCGTACGTTTCGCGGGTAATATCTCAAAAAGAGATTGGTAAGGATTAGCATTAATAAATTTCTTCTATAGGCCACGTGTAGAGATTCAAAGTATGCTCAATACTCTAGGCTAATCAAGTATCTAAAAATGAAGACAACGAACAAGTGGCTCATCACATGTAGTTATTAAGCCTATAATTACCGCGTTTTAAAAAACAAGGTCGTATTAAAATCAAGTCAGACATATATATATATATAGTAGTAGATTTACTGAAGATCGTATGTTTTCAGCTCGAATGTTCAGCTTCTGGGCCGCTTGTGAAGCAATGGTACCTGTTCTGGGAGATGTCATGTCGTCACAGGCAAGTGTGACATGAACGCTTGGGTTCAACGTGCGTTAAGCCATTAAATCCAATAAACATACGTGTCGCATTTGTACTGTACAAACGACCACCTACCCTTTTCATTTTGTTTTTCGCCCACATCGAAATTTGTATGAATTCATCGAGTTGTTATATTTAAAAACGTTTTTGTTATTACATCGTTTTAATAACAGTTGCTTGCACTGTTCAAATATAATAATATCTTTCAGGTATTCAACGCCACAATCGACGTTTTTCCTGGTGCCCCATTTGTTATATCATCAGTTCTCCTCGTGTTGGCTTTAGGATCGCTTATGTAAGCACAATTAAATGTTTTTCCATGTTAGCGTTTAAAGTTTTTTTGCAGTGAAGCACAGAGCAATATCTTTGGATATAGAACTTTTTTTTTAAAAATTCACTTTTTTGAGCTTTCTTAGCTTGAGATTTCGTATTCGGTTCTAAATGTTACGCAGTTACTGTTATGGGAGATCTCAATCCGACCTGTTTGAGCCGTTCGAGAATGACGGTATCTCTCAAGCACCTAACCACAACGACGATGAGCATTACCAAGGTTCCGAGATGGTACATCGTTCGGGTTCGAGTCCAGTTTAAAATTGCTTAGCCCTATAGCGCTTTGGAGTGAAACGAACCAACAAAAGGCGTGCAAACCATGTGTCTGAGGAGGCTGTTACTATGCTGTGTTATCAGCGGCGGTGGGGTCCAACCCCATTTTGATTCTGCCCGGCACTTGACGACCATCACACGCCGATATGGGTAAATGAGTGCCGGAAACGTTACAGCGAACGCGGATTATGCGATGGCGGCATGAACGTATCGCTATATTTAACATGTTACGTATTGTACAAAGATTTCCTCATACACATATACATTAATGGGTGCTTGTGTAAAGCCTACACAGTGTTATAAATAAGCCAGAAATAGAATTAAAACGGTGCATTTGGGAAGTTAAAGTTTAGCTTGCTCAGGAAATGCTGTGATATCTCGTGCGCGGTATGAATTGTACAATGCAAACGTCCTTAATAATGTCACATTAATGCCTTGTTGTAGATATGAACGGGTAAGGGCGGGGGAAGAAAAGCGGGGGCATAACCAAACCTCTGAATTATAGCTGCGAGAGAAAAACGGCCATATCATTTCGAAATGAGAAGTTGTTACTTGCAAAGTATGTTACAGTTTTTGTCGATTATCAAAGTAGATCAACATAAAGTCCAACCCACATATATAGCGGAAATCAAGTTGAATAGTGTTTGTCATTGAGGGTAACCTGTATCCACTATGTGCATCATTTTAACTATGCATAGGTGGCGTTTTATTATAAGGCGTAGTCCTGTCCCTTTGAATTAATAATCGACTATGTAGTCTATGAGAAAGTGTATTTTTACTTATAAGAGCATCTCGTATAATATAGCATCATTATTATAATACATATAACTGCTGATTCAGATGAGAACTTCAGAGGAGAAGCAGAGAGAGAGAGAGAGAGAGAGAGAGAGCTTGCCCGAGGAACTCGTCTAAAGGAGAACCAAGTTTCAATTCAAGATCATTTACGCCCATACTAAATGTGGCTTTATTTTCTGCGCTAAGTGAATTTGTATCTTATATGCCACGTCTCCATATCGTAATTATTTACCAAACAACGGGTGGTATTATTGCTTACTACATAGTCCTAGAACAGAGGAAGACTCACAAATACTGTTTCTGTGAGTGCCTTGAGTGCTTCCGTGCTAGTCTGCGAAAACGTGGCCTGTTGTTTTGTCTGCCTTCTCTACTTGTATCCAGCCGTTGACCCGGCAATATTGTGAACTTGATCGACGTCAATTGATGTCTATAAAAAAAAAAAAAAGTAAGGAATAGAATAAACGTTACGTGCATGATTAAAAATTACTATTTAATTCTGTTCATTTCTGCTAGCATACGCCGAGAAACAATGTTCGTTTGCTTTTTCTATAGTGTAGGTACAAGTTATATACTATATATAACCTGTACCTACATGTAATTTTTGTATAAGTTTTAGACGATTTCCATGTATTTCCTTATAAACATACATATATATCGTTAAAACGGCCTCAATTACATACAGTGGCCTTTGAGAAAGAATGTTTATATCAAACAGCGTATAGAGGATAGATCTAACGTACGATCGGGCGCGTTACATCTTTTAAAGTAGGGAGCACTTTTGATTTGACCGTTCATATTGGAAATATTACAGAGTTTTGGCAGATTTACTATCCTCTTTCTTCAAAAACAGACGTCCCTGTTGGCGATTAAAGCTACATTTTTCCCTGCAGTAGACGCGATTGTTTCAGTTGGAACCACGGTTGTCTCGGAGCAGTAAAATTGCAAAAGGAAGCCACGGAAGCAGACGCACTTTAACCTTTGTAAATATAGTGACGAAATTAGAATAGATAAGTTTTTATATATATATATATATATATATATATCCTACTTTTTGTTTGCATCGGCAAAATGATAATGTTCATATCGTTTATATAGCTGGGATTTTTTAAATGAAGGAAAATTTGTTATAAATGTTTTATCGATTCTTTATTTTAAGTAAGTGCTTTCAAGCTTACCCCTCAAGTCGAATTTTTTTATTGGATTGTGTCTGAAGCAACACTAGAAAGCTGAAGCTAAGCTTTCCGAGGCTAGTCACCACTCTTCGACTTGTAGTTCCGATAAAAGAAAAACTATGATAAAAAAATAAATAAAAATAAAAAAAATTAAAAGGCTCGAAAATAGATTTGAACGATGTCACAAATGTGGTATGTATCGTATGTATATTTCACGAGCACAATGAAATCTGGAGCCGCCTTCTAATATGCGGTCACTTGATTTCTATTGGAAATCAGGTTTCAAAACTTAATTGGTTTGTTGTACTTAAGTGAGAAGGATACGCTACGCAGGTGTCGTAGCTATAAAGTTTGGCTGGACTTAACTTACTACAAGGCGGTTGAATGCCAGACCGCATAAAACGCAATGGTTGGCTCTCTGCGCGGTGTAGGACTTGGCTGAAAAATTTTACAGAAACAACACGCCTACACGTGAACGTAAATGATACCGGGGGGACATTTTGATGTATTTCCGGTACTAAGATTCGAGTATAGCAAATAAATCATATTCAAACGATTTTAATCTTCCCACATCACAGTGCAGATGAGGCGGTGACACATTGTGTGAGCGGTACATCCTAGCAACCTATAATTAGACGATATGAACCGAAAATGCAAAATGTTTAATTAAAAAAAAGAAATTGTTTCACCCCAAATAGACGAAATGTGGCAGCGCATACATTGTTAGGGCGCTTACGTACATACCCTTTTCGAGCCTCTAAAAAATATTATTTTTAATGTATTTATGTAGAATTGCGGTTGATTCATTCGCTCGTCTTCTTTATTTTACGATATCCCCACGCGCCACCGTGCATAACATGGTAAGTCGTTTGTATATGATAGAGATGAGTGTGTGCCAAAATACGACAGGATGAATTGATTAGCGCGTTTTTTTTCTCAGGTAGATTGCAACAGTAAAGCATCAGTTATAACAGCAGTAACTATTAGATAACGGGTACAAGCCGTTGACACCCTGAATCTGAATAAGGATCATTCGAATGGTGCCAACGGTCTGAAAGGTGGACAGAGCAGAGCAACTCGTATTGCAGTAGAAATTTGCCGTGTCGTCAAAGAAGTAGTTTATTAAAGTGACGCAATAGAGCTAAGCTTACCGCCTCGTTAATTACAATTGATCAGATCATTTGTCTTCATGATATAATGGAAATCTAGTGATGAATATGCTCACCTAGATCGATGCACCTGTCCTCAAAAGCTCCACGTAGTCAACCTAGGAAGAACACTGAACACCTGCGTCTACGAAACGATGCGTCGTCGGATGAACGGATCGACGTTCAACATATAGTTACGTGACGAACCCAATTTTCATGTTAATTAAACTATCGAAAGTGAACGTAGTTTACAACATAATGAAACTGTCGAGGTACATGTTTTTTTATAT
>NW_019214166.1:324640-346987 GCF_002532875.2 Varroa jacobsoni | reverse complement strand
CATAATAGGGTGTTTACTTTCTGTTAAAAATTCTACGTGAAATACAAAAACTTCTTACAAGCATGCATACCTGACGTTTAAACGTGTAGCTTATCCGCGTCTATCAGGTACACATAATGAAGACGTAAGAGCGTCCGATAAAATCACAGCAAATTCGTAACCCTTTGAAGAGTACGGCTAGTGCGTCAGGATTGCCAACTGAAGTGTGAAGTGAAGGAGTGCCAGGTATTACACGAGAAACCGAAGAACTGTTACTTTCTTGCACTACTCACAGGGTTTGTGAAATGGAACGCCATCTTTAGCATATAAGCGTTTTTGCATATAAGCCTTGCATAGATGTGTCGCCTTAAATGTCCTACTGGCTAATGTTCATACGACAGCAAACGTCTATAAGAATGCGCAAATTTTTGTATTAGCTTTTTAAATACGTACGTAAATATGTGTCCAATCGCCTCATTTAGTTTTGTTGGGTCCGAACTTAAAAAAATCCTACCACGGGAAGACGTTCCAATTTTCGTGGGTGTTCCATTGGTTATTGTTAAAACAAATACCATTATGTCCTGTACAATGAAAAAAATTACAGTAACCTTTTTAAGGTTAAATTCGCACGACATTTCAGGACATTTGGTTGCCTGATATGATGCACCTCTATGATCGAAACGTAGTGTTCTCAAAAGCGAAACAGAGAAAAGACGAGTGAGTGAGTGAGTGACACACCTGTGATGGAAAAGATTCCCATTCAATCGACCCTATAAATGATATGTTCGCATCTGCATCTATGTGCATAGTATGGACAAGTAAAATGGCTTCTGCTGTTATAATATGTCGAAACAGGCCCATAAAGAAGGTCCGGCTAATGCAGGGGCGGAAGCACATCACAGCATAAAAGACCGAGGGAATCGTGCTTGTTGGTCGGCCATACACGAAGCGACAGTTTATAATAGGGATCAGCCTTCTTAGGCTAGATAGTGCCAACGAAATGATACAATCTTTTACATTTTGAACACAAGTTTTCAATTAACGCGACACGAATAAAATTTGAGTGCACGCATTTCCAGTCAGTTTATAGGGAGAATGCTATTGGTAGAAGCCTTTATAAAAATGCCCAAATAACATGAACCTTGCATTAAGGAGTCTTTTATGAAACATTTAAAAGCAACGTTAGAAGAAGGTCGTCGCTAGAAGACACAACGATCCGAAATGATTTATTACTAATCTGCAATAATGTTGCCCGGTACATAATGAAGTGACTTATTAAAATGGAACCGTAATATTACAGGTGGATTAATATTGAGGTCCCATCGATAGTCCAATGGTAATGTGGTTTTCCGCAAAGCCCAAAAAGACACGATATAGTTTTGCTTCAAAGCTGAGTCTGGATAGACAGTTCGTTTTATGTTCAGACTCGGCCGTCTGGGGCTGCTCTGAACAGCTGCATCGATTGCATAAATCAAAGGATTTATTTAGGTCCCATATAGAGAAATCGATAATACGCGATTGCTATTATCCATGGAGACGATTTCTTGGCATATATAAATTTATTACGAAACAAAAATCATTAGGATAGTGCGTGTTGTATGGAAAAGTTGAGCGAAAACTTTGATTTTGGACGAACTTTTCGTAGTAGTCTACGGTGATGGGGACCTATGCGTCCAATGAGCCATAAACACCTGTTATCTAACATTTTAGATCGGTCTTATACGGTACGTAGATCCTGTCGTTAACTGAGTTTTAGACTCCCTGTCTTTTAACAGCATCGCATGTCAGTCAGGCCATATCAAGGATTATTTCGGGTGTAGAGAAGGATTAGAAGTGTCTTGGGTAGTAGTAATAGAAGTGGTGTTTAGGGCAACTAACGCTGAATCATCTTTATATGAAAGCCTTCGACGTTTATCTTTCGTACCATTGGATTAACCACAGGACAGGCCGATAAGGCCACGTAAATGCATAGCCAGTATTTCCGTGCTTCCAATAATTAACTCAGAAACTAGCATATGTGCTAGACGGCCCAGAACGATCTTCTTGGGTTGTTCCGCCTTTATTTGTTCAGGACTTTTTATGTAACCACTGAGAACTAAGGATTTCTATGACAAAAACAATGAACACTTTGAGATCACGACAATCAAAGTAACTAGGTTGATACCGAAAGCCGCGGGTATATAATATGAGGTCGATTTAAAAATGTTGTTAGGTTTGAGGCAATAGGTTTGGTATTATACCTGGTTTGAACTGAAGCATCCGTCTTTATGATCGGGCTCCCAATGTGCGTTGCTGCGAGTAACTCGGAAATGGCTTTCTGAATACCTAATCTGCCGCCATTGCAACGTGCCCGTTTGCTTGGTAGATCCTCGACAACGTGCATGAGGCACCTATGCCCTTATGGGACTCTTGTAGTATAGTAGTAGGATAGTACAGCTCTAAAATAAAAAGAAGCTGCCGGCGCTAATACATTAAGAAAACTATTCTGTAACACGCCGCATCGTTTTCTAATATCACTAAAGAGTATTGCGTTCATTTTTACCTATGTGTTTACTATTAGCTGAAGTGCGCAGTTCCTTTAGCTTCTTCTGAATAGTAATGATGACGGTTACCTCACCTAGATATGCAATTGACGAAGTCGGAGGTTAGTGGGATAGCCTATGCATAACGTCACATGCACCATATCCCACAGTATCGGCCTGAGGAGTGCGCTCTGGGGAACGCCGGCAGTGACTCGTAATCCGCCCGACTGTACCTTATCTAGCGATAACACAGGTATGAGGCAAGAACCCTCCTTGTACATGGTGAAATTACTATTATGTCCGTTGATTCGTTTATCGAATCCCATGTCACTTCGTTAAGCGTGTTAGGGAGGCCCACCATAATGGCTAAGCAGGAAGTTGTGAAGAGTAGGTTTAGAACTTTGTTCGTTAGATACATTCTAAATTCTTCTCATAGTTAAGTTAGTGGAAGGTCTTGCTCGAAAACCTATGTTGAATTGGATATAAAGCCCTTTTGTGGTCTATCGCTTAAACTAGTCCTAGATTTAGGACGTGTTCGTCCGCCTTGCAGAGGTCGATAAGCGCACATTTCTACTTGAAACCCGAAAAGTAACTGTTCTCAGCCATTAGGAATTTGTCGAGCTGAGGGTTAACGCCAATTTTCTTACGAATAATCGACAAAATTCTAGATCTCCCGGTTGTAAAATCTTCGATGATATAACCGGGAGATCTAGAATATTTATTTTTTTAATTTTTTTTTATATTTATTAGCTTATATTAATATGTATAATAATATAATATATAATATTAGAATATTTATTAGCTTATTTATGTCCTGTCTGGTGACACAAAATATTATGCGGGACGAAAAACAGCGTGTGCGTCTCTAGCCGTTTAGGAATTTTTCTGGCATGAAACGGAAATTATCATTACTTGTTAGCATTGCTTACTAAGCGCCCGTTTTGGTACGAGCCCGCAGATTTCAATTCATTGCACCAGGCGTCGATTGTATCGGACATAACTCAGATTCAGACCGTGTTAACCTGCTAGAGATAGGGAAACTGTAAGAAGTGACATGGTGTCGGACAATGTGTAAAAGCAGTCATGTACGCGAACCCTATGTATTGATAGCCATTAAAATTCAGTGTATGTGGACATGTGTGGTAAGGTTCGTCACAATATGAATCGTGTGATTGCACTCATTTGATCCTGGCACTGGAATTGACAATTAGTGACAGAAGAGGTAAAGCTGATTGGTTTACGTAATTGAAAAGCTGGAATTTCTGTTTATAAAAAAGGGGTACCACTAATGTTAGCTCTAAATATCAAATCGTCAACATTAAATAAATTTGATTTACACACTCACGTATAGAAAAAAATCAAATAGAGTACCCTCAAGGTGGTTAACATAGTCCTATTTGTTGTTACCAAAGGAAGGCTATGTAAACCCAATCGATGATTATTAGTACGCACAAGGATTTATTTGAAAAATTTTATATTTATTACTAGTTTTGTCTGCAATACCTAGTGAGATCATGAGTGGTTATTGCTAAAAAGAAGACAGAGAGAATATTTAGAATCATTAGATTTACCTGTCGCAATTTGACCCTGCTTGTTTTGTCTCACTGATTGAACTAGTAAGTTAAAAATCGGATACGGTCGTGTCTATGAGACAGACCGCAAAACCACATTTCTTTCTTCAGGGATGATATAAACCAAATGAGAATTTCATGTACTTCAAGACATTTACGTCTAAACATTAACCGATCCGATAAGAATCGGATCGTTCTTGTAAAGTATCCGAAAAAATCTTCAGCTTGCGTTTATCAATATTGTCAAATCTTCCTCATATTCTACAACGAACAGTGCCATTCCCATAAGGTAACTATAGAGGTCACTATGAGAGAACTTTATTTCATAGCCAAAACCTACACCGTTTCTGTATACACGAAATACTCAATTTGCAAGAGGTACTAAAATTCAAAGGATCTCTAATCGGCTTCAAGAACCCTTCAGCATTAACTGTACGCAAAAAAATACTAAATAAGGTATATTTATCATTTATATTATTACGAATTTAAGATACAGTGGCCGCGCAAAATTATCTAGTATGATATATCAACTTATACATTAACTTAAGTAATTAGCTTCGTTGGTCGTGTTCGTTTTTGCCATGTCTGTAGCCCGACATATAAGTGAAACTTTGTGTGGCAAACAAAACGCCAACAACGGCTTCGTAGCGTCTCAAAGACATAAACACCTAGACGTTAGCAAATAACAAATGATTCAAACAATGAAGAATATAAACATCGCGATTACTTAATGTCGAAGGTTTCTCGCATCCAATAACGGCTAGCCTCCGCCCGTAAATCGAACACAATTAAGGAAAGCACTCTTTCAGAGGTAAGTTGAAATTTTTTCACTGTAAGACGTTGTAAGTTATCAAGTTGATGAGTAAATGCGTAGCGGTAACTAATAGGTTAATTTGTATTAGTGGTTATGGTACGAATGTAGTTTTCAAGCAACAACCCGTAATCGGTTCTCATAACATAGCTCTATTTTTGGTAGCAAGAATTTCGTTTACGCGCCAAATTATAAACAGGAGAAACCTCAGGAACGGCTCGATGAAATCAAGTTCTTTGAGATACTAACTTGATAATTAACGTTACTAAATGCGAAGTAAATAGTTTACATTCAAACAATCACATAATATCTGCGTAAAATATTATGATAATATGAAAAAAAAATAGGCAATTAAATTTTAGACAGATAGTTCGCTCGTTAGTTAAAACACATGTCTATATACGACAATATTATTCTTGATAATTGTCTGCTAATTAAACTGAACTTTATCGTATCCGTAATTTTATTGATTCAGGAATCGAGTAATTTAGGTATCGCTTTATGTCGTATACTATAAAACAACATTGTAAGTTGTCCATCGATTGTTTTGTACGATTTAAGTTATGCTTATTTTCAAACATCAAGCGCCTACCACTGCGACTAGAAATTAAACATTTGCTTGCCGTAAAAGGGTATAGGTGAAAGGGCACTAGAGTTCAGGCCTGATCATTCGGAAATTGCACCTCACATCGATCCTACAACCAAGTTCATCCTGCGTATTGGTTCAGAGTAACTGCTACTAGTGGCAGGGATGCGATGATCTATTTAGAATTGGTTCTCGTCTATGGACAGATTGCCGTCGACCGAAATGATATTTTTTATTACTTATTGCCAAGACCCTGTCTTTATGCGGTTGTAGATGCATGTTTACATATGTTTTTGCTATCATTGCGATTACTATATCCTCCAATCATGTTGCAGCGTCGCTAGTTTTACATGACAATTTACCTGAATAGGCGCATGCAAAATGAAATTTTCTAGGCTCTTCCAAGGCAGGTTTGCTTTTCAATGAATTGTACCAGTAAGAGGGTTATGTAATGATCCCACAACTCGTGTATTGTCCATATTGATAGGTTGGCCGTTTTGCTCTATATCGCAAGCCCAATTTCTTAAGAACTATATATATATATTTTTCTAATTTTAATGAAACTCACTTTCTATGCAAGAGAAGGTGAGGCTATATACCCCAAAGTGAGATGATCTATCATTCAGATTCTATTAAATTTTCAGACTTTGTGAGATGCACATAAAAGTTTTTTTACGTCTGGCTGTTATGGATTTCGTCTTCCGATCAACGACTTTAAAGGGTGATATTATATGGGACAGCTAAGTACTTCTTTGCATTTCATCGAACCTTTACCTTCGAATCCATTTCCGAACAATAAAGAAGCAAAGTACCTACCTTGTTTTTCTTATTAAACTGAAGTTTATTCCGCTACACTTTGGAAAGCAAATTATGTCCTATAAAAGTCATTACATTTAATTATATTACACGATCACCCTGGAGGTGATATGGGCCATTGCGTTTTGAGCATGTTGGTACCGATCTAATCTGACAAAGAAGTTAAAACAACTAATTGGGTTTAGAGTATAGCCCAGGTTATGTATATGTAATATGTATACATATCAATTTAAAGTAAGGCATCGTAGCTTCTTACCCGTTATACCATACGTCATTCGTATCATATGCAGTTGTTTTTTACTTTACCAACGTAACGCATTGTTTGAACGAAATCGGATTGTACCCCATTGCGAATGATTATGATCATAGATTATAATTTACTGTGGACAATTATATGTACTAGAGAAACAAATAGTTACGATAGCTATACAGGCATACGGCTGTAAAACCACGAGACTTTGTAAGAATCTTACGTAAGTTAGTTACATCGTAACTTTTCTGACTTCTTTTCGCAAAACTTATTTCTTGTTTCCAGCCTATTCGAATGCACTAGTCAAGCGTAAACTCAAAATTTTAGTACCGGGCAGAACCGTCCAAAAACTCTCATACCCAGAGATATTCAAAGGTGAGCGCTTAAGGAACGGTGATCTCTAATAATGGCCTGATCACAAGCGAGAACTTTTTTTAATTACCTGCGACGGCGATATACTACAAGCGTCCGCCCGCAAAACTGTCCCATTTGAAGCTTCGACGAACCGTAAATACCGCATGAAAGAATGCGGCCGCATAAGAGGGGCCGTTGGATCTTATGAACCCATATGGATTCATTGCAGGAGGTCTGACCTTGTATGCCAGTTTTGAATTACTTTGAAGGAGGGGGTCAGTGGATGAGTTATCGCTGCAGTACGAGAGGTAAGGCATGTGGGTAGGATGAACAACGTACTCGTCTGAGATTAGTACGTAAACTAACTATCGTTTTTTTTGAAAACAGAAGAATTGTACAAGCAGTGATATAAGTAAAACAGTGTTTTGGATCACAGAGCAGCAGCTGAGTTGTTAACTATTACCATTTTATAAAATTCGGATATTAAAATGTTCGTACCTCTTACGCATCACATGCGGTCAATAGCCGTTGCAAAAAAATTAAAAGTGTTGGGCATATTACCACTTGGGTGGGATCGCATACTAGATTAGGTTTGTTCGTGCGGTAAAACACCTAATTCGAAACTAGTTATTTTTCTCGACATAAAGGTCAAAACGATCAGAGTCCTCTGATATGATATCGGAACACAGCACTTCTAATATATATATATATATTTGCTTCGTGACGTATGCATTTTTGTATCATCTCTCTACTTGAATGTAGCTATCCTAATCAATGTTTTGATTCGGATCTTGCTAGGTAGGTTCAACAATGCTAGACCTGCTTTGCTAACACGTTTCTGACTTCATCAATAAAGTACCCGATCGACACAATGAACAATAAGATAGTAGCATTTCTTTCTTCTGGACCTTTGAAGTGAACATGCATTCAATCATTGTTATACTGAGCATGTTTTCTGAACGGTATCAATTAACCAAATAACATTTCATCTTTTATTGTACAATAGTAGTAGTAGTAGTAGTAGTAGTAGCAGTAGTAGTAGTACATATTGACCTATTACGTTTGGAATCTCTCTTTTTTCGGAGAAGCCCGTTCCGAAGTCTAGATATCAGAAAGCAGTGGTTCTTCATTTTAACTAGAAGTAAGAAGGCTATATTGTGTAGCCGCTGGTCTCATAGATAGTGTAATGATTAATATTTATTTTGCAGATTGTCAACCAGCTTTTCCTCAACCGTAAACCCCCTCCTGTGTTTTGTCCAGACGTGAAATATTAATTTTGTTCTGATTTTAATATAACATCATAGTACAATGAAGCTCCTCTGTTCAAGAGTTGACTGTTTTGCCTCCTCAAAGGCTCCAATGTGTCGTCTAAATTACTTACTAAATTTGTTATGCTTACTATTAGTGTTATATATTTGAAGATGTACCAGCTGATCGGGTCTCGCGTTCCTCATACACTAAGATGCGGCGATGGCGTATACGACTTCGAGGCAATTCTTCCCGTCGACGCAATTTCAAGGATGCAGTAATCGTCTTCAGTAGACGAAGCAAGAATTTTTCGCTTTTTCGGTACACTGTGAAATTACCTACGATAGCTTAGTCGGAGTGACGAATTGTCACAGAAGATCCCACCAAATCATTCACGGTGATGGATCGCCTCACTGGAAGAGAGGTACAGACAAAAACAATGATATACACACAAGCAACACAGGAAAACCAACACACTTGTTATCAGTGGCATAGTTTTATTCATCCGGTTATACGTAGGTCTCTTAAACGATGGCCCTAACCGATATGAAATAGGTCTACGGCCAACTTTGGCCGATCACAATAGAAGTCAATAACAGGTACATTTGACTTAAGCATACGTTAGACGCTACCATATGGCTTAAGTCTAGCTCAACAAACATAAAAAAATTGATGTGAAAAAAGAAAATCTGTTACTCTCTTGAGAATTATTCTGAAGTAGTTTGATTCTACCCGGCTGAATATGTTGCCATTTCAACGTTTATAAACGCGAGGTGTTTCTTAAATGAAGTCTATTAGTATGTTGCAACTTGAATGCAATTACTCCAAATTTTCAAATAATACAATATAAGCCATTCGGAAGTAAATTTTCATTAATCAAAACGGAAGAGGCACTCAAATATGCAGCGAAGAAGAAGAAGAAGAAGAAGAAACTTCAGCGTCTTTTACGTATTAGAAAACATTTATTTGCGACTTCACTTAGGAGGCATCTAGTATAAATAATAGTTAATCACACGTTAACGAATCAGGCAGACATTCGCGCCATCAGAGTCAGCCAGAAAAGCTGTCAGTACCGTATCGAAACGATGTAGAGATGCAGAAAGTCGACTTGTAAGCGCAGCGATTTCGAAATACGTTAGAGAACGTAACAACAATGGACTGAATAGACCTTCTATGAAATCTGGGGCTATCGATATTAGTTGGGACTTTGCTACCTATTCCGTGTGTAGAAATAATACGAAAGGGTAGCAAGGTTAGGTATTACAGACCCGTTGAGGAAGACGATTTTTTGCTTTCGTTCTCAACGAGTTGTTTCACAGATAGTTCCCGGGGTATGGTGATTCGCTATCGCTGAGGGTGTGGACAAACTTGAAGACTGAGAAGGGTGGTTAGCTCGAGGAAGTCGGCACGCTGAACCGCCGCACCGTGATGTCGATGATAGACATGTTGCGTTCCAGCAGGAAGCTGTATAGCGAGATGGGCTCCCAAACAGGAGGCATTGCCAAACGTTTATAGTGATAAACTGGTAAGAAAGAGTTAAAATGAAACAACTTTATCGATCGATCATTATGAACGTCTCAGCAAGCACACCTTGAAGCTTAAATAGTAGCATATATATATATATATATATATATATATATATATATATATATAAAATAGTTCACTAAAAGGGCGAAATTCAAAGAACCGTCGTTCAGCGTTATAAATGCGTCCAGATGCACTTCAAGTGCCAAAAATTGCGAAAGGCGTCCACTTTGACCTGCTCTCCAGAAAAGTTACACGCTAAAAAATCTCTGATACCCATTTTTATACCTTTTTTGAATATTCTTGTTCACAGTAAAAACCAAACCCACAAAAAATACTAAATTTTACATGAGTGTATCTTCAAGCAGTTGTTTTTGTAGCCATAGAATTTGCGCATCCAATCCTTCGTGACGAAGTCGACTGAGTATTAGTGCAACATCACTCTCTTTCTGGCCTAGACTATCCTATGCCTGGCTGTCTGACAATGAGCTGCTCCCCGCTGGGGCGCTGCCGTTCTCCATATCTATGGGCTGGTCGTGTTTATCGGCGCTCTGCGACATCCACGAATATTCCGCTGCGGCTTCTTCAGAAACGTACGCATCCGCGCACCCCATCCGCAAATGTACAAGCTTCTCAAGAATTTCATCACGCTCGTAACGGTTACCTTTTTGTCGGAAATAATGAACCATGTGACTAATCGGATCACGACCCTACTCAGACGACATTGAACGTCATGGTCGTAGATTTGCCTTGTCTCACCTTTGAGTTGCAAGCGACCGACCACACCAGCTGTTGATCTGTGAGGAACGTTGATGCTGTTGCGATGGCCACGAGGGGAACAACTGTCGGAACCCGAATTCCAGTGTGCCGAGATGTTAGATTCCTCAAAGAGTCCTCTGTTACAAGACCAACGGTGTTCTGCTCCCGAGATGACCGAAATTGACCAGAACACTTTCCGGTTGAACGCGAGCTCCTACTAAGCTTTAAATATCCATTGATCATTGCGTTCATAAAGTCGCGGTAGCTCTGCGGATTAAAATTGATAAAGAGAATTAAAATGACGTTAATACAAAAAACTGAAAAATGTTCTTTCTTACCTAAAGGCTAGGTATGTTGTTATGTTAAAATTTAGATATTTTTAGGATTAAGGACATTTCGTTAGCAATTACTGAAGCGATAAGGAGAAATTTCGATTTATAGGCGGCTGACAAAGGAGATAGGGTCTCGTATGAGATATACGGCACCTTAACAACCGGTGCCGCTTACCTCTGATAGTTGTATGTGCGGCTCATTAAGGAGTTCGATGAAACAGCACAGTATCTTTGGAGTGAGAATTGTCTCTAAATGTCCAAGATCAACAGCCACGTGCTCCATCATCGTCAGGATACAATGGTTCACGTACGCGCTGGTTTTAAATGTCCATTCAGATGATCAGAAATGTATTGTTAGATCTTACTAGAGGTATAACAGGCAAGGTACCTTTTCTGTATAAGTATACCTAGAGAATAGAATATAATTAGGTAAGACTTTGCCCCCATTAGTGATTACGGCATGCGCTCCTTCTCCTATTGGAACACCCACATTTCTTTGCCTACCGTTTATTATGCTGCATATAAACACGAGTAGATGGACAGTTTAAAGACCTTCAATTTCAACACAAACTTACGTGCTGCATATGGTGTACACTGGTAGAACACCATGTTGCGTAGGTTTACCCAATTAAAAATACTCTAACACCGCATAAGGAATATTTATATTCAGATCCTGTGTCAATAGAACCACAGTGCAATAGTAATTTATTATAACGAATAAGCCTATAAACTATACTGAATCTAATTTAACGTACCAATTATCTCGAAAATTCGTTAGTAGGTCACCGTACTTATCCATTACGTCTCGAGCTGAAAATCTGCAAAGACATATAAGTTGATAAATTTCGTCACGCTATTCAAGGAAACAGCTACCCATCGTACAAAGGCATTGATTTTTCTATATAGTTTGATTTTTATTTATATTAATGAATGAATGAATGAGGTGGGAAATGTCGCAAGTTGTAAATATTGCAAAATATACATTGTGTCCTCGGATAGTACAGGCTGATCGAAAACTTATTCTGCATTTGTTTCTATCTCACATACATAGATGTCAGTATCCTCAACCATTTTAACTGGACGATATTCCGACAACGAACGAAGTCTATGAGCTAAAATAAGTAAGAACATCAATGTTTTGACCAGTGCCTCAAAGTTAATCATATGGATATACCCTTATTCTATAAATGATCCTAAACAATGAAAAACTACATAAAGTAACAATAAAAAAACTAGATAAAGCATCACGAGGATGATCTGAGTGGTAAGATAGGGATAATCTTACAGCTGAAAATGTTGTCGGATGTCCAGCTTTGCTCCTTGACCCCTGTTCACCCACTCCATAAGCAGCATCAGTTTGTGATTGGCAACTATAGCATCCGAGAGGATCGCTAGTTGGGGCTCAACAGGTTTTCGAATAAAATAAACAAGAGCATGGCGAAGGTATTCCATCTGCGTGAGGGGTACTGGAAAAATCATAATTAATAATAAATTTACCGGAAATTAAATACCTTCATTAAAACTTGGCGCATTATTTACGTGGCAAGAAAGCAGAATGGGACACGATTAACTTAGAGCTACTATCTAGATCGACCGCTATGGATTGGATACTTGCCAAAAATTCAATTAGTTTTTTTCTATTTTTTCAATGCCCTTATCTCTTTAGCCAACATATGGCCCATATATAATAGTACGGGAGACACGGAAGCGTCTGCAGCACTAATAATAATAGCAAAACCGAGTTTAGCTCCCGAATAGCTTTATGATAGTTCGTTAGTTGAACGCTGGCTGAATCCATGAGCGTTGGACATTCGGGCTCATACCCAAAATGTATTATCAAAGCCAAGCATAACTTCGCGTTGTGTAATCCTGTCATCAGCATATACACTGTACAATATGCGCAATTAGGTAAATAAAACGTTTCTAAGCTTATCATATAAAGTAATGCAGTACTTTATTACAAATGCAGTTTTCCCTCGACCTTCGAGGCCCAAAACGACCAAATTCATCCTGACCTGGAACTCACCTACTATATGCAGAATGTCGTTGTTATAGCAAAAATGCACAGCGGAGATCATGAGCTCACGAAGAGCTTTCACCAGATATTGATAACTGTAAGTGGGCACGTAAAAGTGTAAACGTTTTAATATAATAATGGCTAAACGAAAGGAAAACATATTTTTGGGTGACTGGTCGACTTAGTGAATTGCCGAAATTTGTCAAAAGTAGAGGCTGTTCTGCATGAAAAAAATGGCGATCCTCCTAAAAGAGCGCACCTACAGTACAACGTAAAATTGGGACAACCGCTTTTAACTAAACGATATATTGGCTGTATATTAGTAGCTATATGGACCCACAGAAACGGGTCACTTGACGTGTCGAAGAGCCTAGAGAAGAAGAAGTCCTTCAAAACCGTTTTAAATCTTCTTCTTCTTCTTCTTATTATTACTACTATGTTGCAGAGCGAGTATTCATTCCTGACGAGGCAAAAAAGGTCGGATAATGTAATTGCTTAATTTAAACAACGATGTTCGTCTGCTTAATGCTGCCAGAAAGGTCGCTACGTTAGGGGGGTTACTCTTCTCCGCGCTATATCCTACTGCGTTTGAGATCGCAGCTAAACGCCCGATTCACGTCGCTACTAGCGTTTTACGCGGCAAACCTCGCTGGCACATGTTTTAAGAACTTTTGACAAAAAGTCAATGAATATAATAATTACTTTTTCTGTTAATGAACGAAACTTACTTGCGCCGAAGTGACCACTGTTTAACACCTGACTCTTCGATGTTGATACTTTGAAGCGAATTCGTCGCTTCGAACACCAATAAACCAATGAGATCGACGGAGAGAACGGCCCGAGTATGTTGTATCTGTAGTTCCATAGCTGCGGCAAGCCGCATAAAGTAGGCAATAAGCCAACTCATATGGAAGACGTAACCTGCATCGTCCTTACAGCTCAGGTATACTTGCTACGCGCACGTGTTAGTTAAACAGAGATATACAAACAATATCGATTAAGATTTACTGTGCTTGGCTGTAGGACTGGGTGTAAAAGCTGTTCTTATTATATCATCTGCCTTAGCTATTGATGATCTGAAGCCTCACCTGAGCGCTAACTAGATTGTATCTATTTTGCTACGTACGTATTTGCTAGAATAAGGCAAGCATAATCGCAGATTCAAACAGCAAAACTTCACCTATCTTAAGACACCCTAACGAAGGTTTGTCCTTATTTACCTGAATCGTCATTCTTAAATTTAACTATAGAACGATTATTGTGTCGTTCATATGCTAATCAGGTCCAAACCCCCTATGCTAGCTCGCAATATTACCACAAATATACAACAAAACAAGCTAGTCAACAAGATTATGTCGTTTCTAAAAGGCAGGGCCTTTCCTCATAAAGGCTTCACCTGGTCTGTGGAGAACATTTTTTTTTGTCTATATCATGCATTTTCTGCATAATGACCCGATGAGGCGATAGATAAAATTATGCGAAAATGCCGAAGTAAATAAGTTTAAATAACGACACAGAAGATTATTTCGTTAATAGGGCGCAAACGAATATCTGAAAAAGGTAAAAATATTCAGACATAAGCTACTACTTTAATATTATGAAGTGAAGAGCTCATTATGACTGCTATTATTATTATTGATCAAACTAAGCTAATAAGTACCCTGAGCGACAGGACGAGTGGAGAGAATGCACTGTGCAGGAACGTAACCGTGAACAGGGCCAACATGTGGGTTATTTCCTCTTCGCTAGGCGCGTCTGAAGCTGAATCACGCAACGTCAAATTGCTCGCTCCGCGATGCTCCCATAGTTTGCGAGTTGGGCCTCCACCTCGAACAGCTGCGAGCGATGCTTCAAAGCAAACGCTTGGTGTGCAAGGAAATTTGTGCGCATGAGATTGTCCACTTGCCATGAATGTGGCACCAGTCTGCTTTCGGGACACATGGGTTCTTTGTTTAAGAGAGCGACTGTGCACATTCTGTTCCATGGACGAATCTGAATTCGAGGGCCTATTAGCAGAATGCATGGCCCTGTGCTTCGATGAGGCCTTATGGTGTGGGTGTTTAATGTGTTCCTTCGAGTGCGCGCCAGCATCTGGGAGATGGGGAACGCATTTTGGTACGGAAAGGAATCGTAGAAGATTTCAGTGAGTGTAGTAATGGTGAAACCTTATATTTGTAACCGATTGCCATGTAAGAATGATTGATGGCAGAAATAAATAAATATTGTACGAAATTTGCATACTGTTAATTACTCACCATCGTCTGAACCAGACGAGGAAGATTGCTCATTAGATGAGTAGGACATTGCGCTCTCAGATGATGAATTGGGTGAGCTTTGTTTTACCATTGTGCCATGGTTCGTATCTTTCCGGGAAGAAGGATACGAACTAGCCATGACCTGAGTGACCTCAGGCTTTTGAAGCAATTCATTTTCACCGTTAGGTGACGCTTTGGCCGATTCGGATAAAGATCGATTTGAGCCACTGGAATCGAGACTTAATGAGTTGTACGATCTGAGATATTGATCGGCAATTTAGCGATATAACCTCTAAGATGATAGATATGTAAGTTACGATATTTTTGCTGACATAATGTAGCAATAAGGAACACTGTGTAGTGAGCAGAATCGGATCTCATTGCTACAACGGATATTACTGGCGTGACTGTAAGAAATGATATGAACTAAAACAAATTGTTTTTCCTATGACACAGCCTGTAGATATGGCACATGCATATGGACATACCGCGTGCAGGAATTGCTTGATTGGCAAAAACTGCTAATAAATAAATGTTGATACCATATAAAGGTGACTCTAACAATAGTATGAGTGTCCAGTGTAAGATTATTGAAAGCTTTGCGCTCATACTTAAATTTCAAGAGTTGGATAAATTTGTAGCGCCGCTTATATTCATTATTCCAGTTATCTAATTTGTTAGGCACCAAATCATTTATGAAGCTGCATTGAACGTCACGCATCATATTCAAGCAATGTCAGTGGATCATTTAGTCTTCCTTATATTGAAACCTAAACGAGCTATGTTTACTTAAAATCGTTTCGGAAGAATTCGGAGTCATCTTGGTTTCCTGCTGATAATATCTCAGATGAAGTTGATGAGCCATTTTCTCTACTCGCAGCACTATCTGATTTTCGTTCCCGACTGTTTTTGGCCTGTTCCACTTCGACTGGAGTTAGCCCCTGACCGAAGTTCTGAGCTCCGCTCCTCTTCGTATTACCGACTGCCATCAGTCGAACGTCATCCGCAACCACATACGCTTCTGTAACAAGGGATTCGAAATGCACGGACGAAAGTTGTATCCTTTTCCTAAATCTTGTTTCAGGTCCTTACGGATCCTTACGCATACAGTTAATAAGATGCGAGAAAAGAAGGAGGGTAACATGATCGTTTCATGTCGAAACAAAGTTTCATCCTAGCACAAGCCTCGTTTTGACCCTATAACTGCATTGCCTAGGCAGTGAGCCTGGGCAGGCCCAAAGGTATTGGTCACTGTCAAAGAAAAGTTGTCCTAGTCATATGGAGCTCTAATAAAGGCTGGCCTGGCGTTGCTTCTAAAAATCGACAATATAACAAGCCCGTTAGCGGTGAGTGTGCGGTTGGTGTCTTTAACATTTTATTAGGATATTACGTCGGAGTGTAATTAATTACACAATAATAATACTAAGGGTTAAGTTAATGAGTTACTGTAAAAACAACTGCATGTATTTATAAATCGTTCAATCTCGTGTTTGTGTTTTCAGTGCACTTCATTGAAGCCGTCTATCTTTCTTAATAAGGCCGAACAGGTTGTCTGTATGTGCATTTCTCCCAAAAATAGAGTGTCTGCGGCACAGTTTCACACTAATGAGTACATGACATGATTTACTATTCCCAGAATATTAGTTATCGACTACATATAGCTGAAGCCACCTGCAAAATAAATACGAGATAATTAAATAACTTAACGGTTACCATGACCGAGTCATTGGTCGGCTAAAAATGGTCAAGGAATTTCTGCCGAACTATTGTTTGAAGACATTTAACGGACAGAAAAATAGGGGCACAAACAGCTATCTAGGTGCTTTGCCCTTCTTTTTGTGGAGCTTGCTTTCGGTAAACAATTGAGTATACCTTTGCCATGACAGACGGACATTGTAATCTACATGTGCGCTACTGTATATTACATAATGTAATTGTATGGACTTCAGATAGATCGAGAATGATCTGCACTTGTGCCGATTACCTAAGACCCTTATCCCACTACCATTTAGATATACAAAAGTTCATATCATATCGAACAATTCTTTACAACCAGTTCTTATTCATGTGTTACTATGTATGGACGCAGGAACACCTAGAGGCCTGCCCACGTACACACAGGCCCATATTTAGCCTCAATCAATGGTGCTATTAAAAAGTAGTATCCTGCTGTGAAAAAAGTGTTGTTTCATTGTGCATTAAATAGGTACTAACCCAAGTTACTACCTGATGATATATTTAAGGCGTGGTGTCCACACGACCAATTCGATTTCGGAGAGTCCTTTTCCGTGGACGTGCTCTGGTCGAATGCAAACTGGCATTCACTTAATTGTTTCTGAAGTAAGATCACGCTCTGATCTTTGAACAATAGCGAGAGGATGTGGACGATGATTGATGCCCACTGGTCCTAAAGGTTGATTTATTATATAGTAATAGTATGAATTGGTGGTGGCGTGTTATAGGTGGTAAAAGTATCAAATCGAAACATTTTGCTCATCGCAACCAACACTGCATTTATACACCTGATACAATTATGCGTAAACGACGGATTATTAGAGTGAATGAATGGCGTTCACTTAGTGCCAGCCTACCTTATGAATACTATTAATCATCATAACAAGCACCCCGTCAAGGCCATGCACGAACAGATTCCAAGCCAATTTATTCTTTATGTGAGTCCAGGATTTGAACGCTTCCTCATTTACCCGGAACTGGGTGCATTGATAGGCGTCCGGGACATAGAGCAGGTTTCTGATTAGGGTGAGATTTAGAGTCAAACTGGTCACTTCCGTAGCGCTAAGGTCGCTACCCTCCAGGTCCTAGAATAACGGGATGCGTTTAAAAAAATACACATATAAAGGCTATATGGGTTAACGATATTACCCCTTAAACTAAGATTTCAAAATATAATATCAGCCACTACTTTAAGATTATACTTCATGCTGGGTCTTACTGCTGACGTTTATACTGTAATACGTGCGAACCTTCCCACTTTTCAAGGAGAGACATGTAAGTTGCACGAAATTTATTGTAATGCGTAGAATAAATAGAGAACGCCGGTAGTAGGAGGAGCTTTACGGCGTCTCGCAGTCTATGATGAAACTGAAAATGTATATTGCTGAATACATCTATCAAGACAGGGAGAACCAGTGAAAAGTATATAAATCGTTGCAGAAGTGTACCTTTTTTGCTTTGGCCTTAATCGCCGTAACGATCGCCTGTGTCGTTCGGTAGTCAAGAAAAGTCCTCTTAATTTCGAGTGATGTCTTAGCCAATCGTTTTAGTAAGTTCCGTCCATTTTTACTCTGACTGCATCGGTCGGCGTCTACCAGCTTTTCGAGAGGAGTCGTTACGTTTACTAACAGTCTAATAGAAAAAAAGAAGGGTATATTAGTCGAGATTAAGTGTTGCATCTAACTCTCCCTAACGAAACCTGGAAGGATTTGCGTTTTTTTTGTTTTTTTTTTTTTTTTAAATCACTATATTTAAAGCCACGATAGCAACAGGGCACAGTTTCTTAAGGATAAACTTAATTAGTTAAATTGTGAACATCAGATGTACGATGCAAGTAAATCCTTGTTAAGATGAACGGATAGTATCCAGCTTCCTGTTGCTATTATTATTCTGATATGTTTTTTCAAGTAGAGCCCTATAATTCAATATTTACACCGACCGATTTAGGCAATCTGTTATACGAACTTAAGCAAATTGTTAAAAAGAATGTCGAAAGTGATCGAGTCATAGAAAAACATCGTTACAAAGTGATGAGAAGATGCAGCCAGCCGTGAGGAGCTAAATATCTAGCAAATTGAAAGCACCTTCTAGCTGATGTGTTTTCTGGACCTTACGTAACTTTGTGTCGGCCTTATTTTGGTCTGAGCCAAAGAGGGACCTTCAAGTGATGAAAGTAAATGGACCAAGTCAACCTTCTGTGGGTTTCCGCATTTCTACGGTAGAATGAATGTACCTACAACCACAATATGAACTAAGCACAAAGCAGGCGATGTTGACTGGTGAAGTCTGAAAACTGTATTGAAAATTCTATTGAACTGAGCATTTTCGCACGATTCAATAGGATCCAGGTAAGCGTCATAGAATAAAATGGAGGATTTCAATTTCTAACTGAGGGTTCTACTACGAGATGATTCATTTGATAATTGCAAAATAAATGTTGATTCTATTTGCTAAGTAGGCTTGGCCTGACGAGAGAGCATTGTGACACGTATTTTCATGTTTAAAAACGAAAGAGTACTACGTCGAGGGATTCTGGTGCGTTTCTAATGCGGTTTATACGACATGATGTAGCACGATCTGTACTACATGGACTCTGCCAGCGGCTGTGGATAAAACCGTCTGATTGTTGTTATTATTATTATTATAATCTAGGTTGAGGTTCAGATATATGAGTGTTTTATAATCGATTCAATATGAGTCGAGGACCTAATTTACCTAGATCGATAGCGTTGGTAGGCCATCGCACTTCATTAGTTGGTTAAGTAAGGAATTTAACTATATATTCCATACACACCTTGCTCAGAGCACTCAGTTACTTAAATAAAGGACTTCTTGGGTTTCTTTTTTTTTTTTTTTTTTTTTTTTTATAAACGACAGAGATAACGTTCCATTTTGTTGTGTACTTTGTTTGTAACGTCGCTTACTCTGGAGGCGTCGCTGATTAATCGTAAGCAACTGTGGACGTCATCAATGCGTTTCCTTGAAGGAACTCTTTGCCCAAATATTGCACACCGACCACTTGGGGCGGGAGCTCCTCGACTTATTTACACTGCACTTTTTCATATACTATATGATAGTTTACTGAGTAGAGCAATTACGATAGATCAGGAAAAATAAATGTTCAGTTACAGAAATGCAGTTATCTGACAAAATCCTGTTTAACCTACGTAAAAATTTATATGAATATACCTTAGTAAGGAAAGATGAATATCTAGGCTATAGTGGAACTCAAGACCTGGAAATTTTCATCAACGGGGGGGGTCTTTTCTAGATGGATTATGGAGCACATATGGTTCACATACTTATTTTACAAATGTAGCATATAATAAGTATATTAAGCTTCTAAATCAGATCGTTGAATTGTCTAGAGCAGTAGGCGTCCGACGCAAGTCTACGGGGCTCATGGCGGATCTCATGTCCCATTCCGATGAAGAAACAAACTTCCATTTTTTTTGCCATTCGGAGCACTTTAAAGAAATTGGACAGAAATAGACGAAGTTCTACAGAAAAATATAAATTCATTGATCTTTCATACTGAGCAATTCGATGGGAGAAAACTTCAATTTATTCTAACTGCTCATTACTAAATCGCTTTTCATAAGGCAAGTTCTCCGCAAGCCGTTTGCGGAGGCTGTTGCGTGGTACCGTCTTCTATTTCGCTGCGCATTTGCTTGATAAAAATCAATAGGACCGACGAGGGCAGCACTCTCCAAATATATTATTCCTTGTCAAGATCAAATCGCGTCAAAAAGGTCAAAGTAGCGACCGGAACGAAATCGATGGTACGATAATCACAAAACGCATGTACAGCCCCAAGATTAACTTGTATGAGATGACTTCTTGGTAAATAACCGGCTAACTGATTGTCTAGTCGGACTTTAGCTATCTGAGTAATAACAAAAAAAAAAAACGTGACTGGGCAGACGTTTGATTGTCTGCTTGAAAAGATGCGCATTAGAGACCCAAATCACACTGTCCCCTCTCATTACATGCTGTGAATGCTGATGTGTTTTTGTAAAAAGGTATTGAGTGTCGTGTTATCGGACTATGCTTTAATGCTGTATATGCTAGCGGAATTCAGTGGAAACATGTATAAGTGGATCATGACCGTTACCGTGATAGGATAATGCCAGACCTGAATGTCAGCTGCCTAAACAATTGCTGAAAGACATGCCGTACTTAAAGCTAAAGTTATTTAAAGGTTGAAATCGAATAAGAGCAATATTAATTAATCGATTTTAGACGCTCAAGTGACTCTCGTTGCTGTTCAGCAATCTGTAGCTGTTATGGAATGAATTTATTGAATACAAGTGTAGAAATGTAAGCTAAGACGATGTAAAAATACGAAAGAGAGCAAAACCACTATAAATCTGCTTATCAGTTTCAGGATACGACCAGATAAAGTCTAGCGCCCATCGATATTTGATCCATGCGTTTGTTGCCAATGTTCGTGCTATCGGTCGCAATGTAGCAGGCTTTTTTTTCTAGGACGCGAAAAGCGGTGGGCGCTGTCTTTGCGCTTGGATACCTTTTGCTACAGCAGCGAATTTAAAAATTCCTTCTTTAATCGCATGGTATTGTAATGGGCCTTTATAAGCCTGCATACCTCTGATTCGATGTTATGGCTTAAAGGTCTTACTTTAAAAGTAGCCCGAAATTGTCTTCTGTGACCATTTCTCTAATGGTGCGAAAGGGCGCAGTGCTAGACGTTGTCAAACGTTGTTTTAACGATTTGCTTCTCCACAATGCAACGCGTTGCGTAGGGTTTTTCAGAAAAGCTCCATTCGAGTACTTGGCAATGGGTCCACACACCATTGAATTGCAGAACTTCTAGCTGGCAAGTGTTTCCCGCATTATGTAATTTCTATATTGTTCTGAATCTCGCGCAAACGTTTATGTTGACATCTGACTCTGACTGTACTCTAAGGGGGATAACTTCTTTGGCGTCTTTTTTAAATTATCAGCGTAATAGAATTGTCTGGGCAGTTAACCCTCAAAGACTGGCAGTGCGCGTTTTTAAGGCCATAGCTATAGCTGCTATTTTCAGTTAAACTCGACACACTCTTCATCCTCGTTTAACACAGACTTTCAATCCTTTACTGACTTGAAAGATTATACTCAATAGGCCCTCAATAGGCGGTTTATCAAATAGTACATGTTGTACCGCCTCCTGAACGACAATCACATTACTGGTAACTTAAATAACCTGAGATTACACATGAAAAGCTGTCAAATTCAAGAACAGCGCCCTGTGTAAAGCTTTTAGACTTAGATTTTTATAAAGTGCCGCGTTTATAAACAGGACAATTATACTCCTTTATACACCCACTTACTTGAAATTGAGTTATCTAATCTAAGAATTGATAGTTTAGCCACACGGCAATGTAAACCGTAATTTAATCATATAGCTGCTCTTCACAATAATAAAAAACTAAATACATTTCAATGAAATCCAATTTTGTTGATTTTATTTATCTTTTTTTGGCCACGACCTTACAGGTCTGGCTGTGGCAAATAGATCGGTCAATTCCAAAGCTCTCGTGCTCATAAATGAAGAATATTTCTTATACCGGTATAGGGCATATATAT